>NC_059210.1:928512-1228512 GCF_020615455.1 Coregonus clupeaformis | reverse complement strand
CCAAAACACACGGCCAAGGCAACAAAGGAGTGGCTCAAGAAGATGCACATTAAGGTCCTGGAATGACCTCGCCAGTCTCCAGGCCTTAATCCCATAGAAAATCCCCCCCAAAATAAATAAAATAAAATAAAAAAACATCTGTGGAGGGAGCTGAAGGTTCGAGTTGCCAAACGTCAGGCTCGAAACCTTAATGACTTGGAGAAGATCTGCAAAGAGGAGTGGGACAAAATCCCTCCTGAGATGTGTGCAAACCTGGTGGCCAACTACTAGAAACGTTTGACCTCTGTGATTGCCAACAAGGGTTTTGGCACCAAGTACTAAGTTATGTTTTGCAGAGGGGTCAAATACTTATTTCCCTCATTAAAATGCAAATCAATTTATAACATTTTTGACATGCGTTTTTCTGGATATTTTTGTTGTTATTCTGTCTATCACTGTTAAAATAAACCTTTCCATTAAAATGATAGACTGATAAGTTTCATCACAGCGCTTGATGGTTTTTGCGACAGCACTTGAAGAAACTTTCAAAGTTCTTGAAATTTACTGGATTGACTGACCTTCATGTCTTAAAGTAATGATGGACTGTCGTTTCTCTTTGCTTATTTGAGCTATTCTTGCCATAATATGGACTTGGTCTTTTACCAAATAGGGCTATCTTCTGTATACCAACCCTACCTTGTCACAACACAACTGATTGGCTCAAACGCATTAAGAAGGAAAGAAATTCCATAAATTAACTTTTAAGAAGGCACACCTGTTAATTGAAATGCATTCCAGGTGACTACCTCATGAAGCTGGTTGAGAGAATGCCAAGAGTGTGCAAAGCTGTCATCAAGCCAACAAGTGCTTGTCACGACTTCCGCCGAGGCTGCCTCCCCTCCTTGTTCGGGCAGGCTTCGGCGTCCATCGTCTCCTGCTTACTAGCCACTGCCGCTCCATATATCATCATTCCATTTGTCTTGTCTTCTCAATTACACACACCTGGTTCATATCCCCTCATTAGTCTGTGTATAAGTGTTCCCTCTGCCCCATTGTCCTTGTGGGTGATTGTTTTATGTGAGTTGAGTGTAGCTCGGTGGAGCTACTCGTACCTTGTATTGCCGGGGTAGATTATTCCCCTGTGCCTGTATTTTGTTGTCGCTATCCAGCGCAACTGTGTACGACAGAATAAACTCTGTATTTGGTGATTTACCCTCCTGCGCCTGACTCCTTCTAATCACACTCATCACAGAATCACCCACCCGCTATGGAGTCAGCGGGAGAGGAGCGCATGCCTGGAGTCATGGCACGGGTCCAGGAGCATTGCACGATGCTGGCCAGCTTAGGGGAAGCGATGGATCGGGTTCTTCAGGTCGTCCAACGCCTGGAGAGGAGAGGACCCGATCTGTCGAGACCAGCTGGCCAACCGGATCCAGCCAGCCACACCCCAGCACCCGGAGGGATCCAGATATCCCGACCACGGGAGTTCGACGGGACGGTGGCGCTCTGCCAAGGATTCCTCCTCCAATTGGAGCTCTACTTCTCCAGCATCAGGCCGGCCCCATCGGAGCGGGAGAAGGTGTCCACCCTCGTTTCCTGCCTCTCGGGGAAAGCCCTGGAGTGGGCCAACGCGGTTTGGAACGGAGGAGGAGCCGTGTTGGAGAACTATGGGGAGTTCGCTCGCCTCTTCCGGGCTGTCTTCGATCACCCGCCCGAAGGTCGAGAGGTGGGTAAGCGGCTGGTCCAACTGAGGCAGGGGACGAGGACAGCCCAGGACTTCGCTTTGGAGTTTCGGACTCTTGCAGCGGGGTCCGGGTGGAACGAGTGGGCCCTGATCGACCATTTCCGGTGCCATCTGCGGGAGGACGTCCGACGGGAGCTAGCCTGCCGGGACACCATGGTGTCTTTCACGCAACTGGTGGACATGGCCATCCGTTTGGACAACCTGCTGGCAGCCAGAGGACATCCTGGAAGGGGTCTGCCCGTTCCCACCCCGACGACTCTGATCCCGAGCTGATGGAGCTGGGTGGAGCCGCCGTCCGAGAGAGCGGAGGACGACAGCGACATTGTCACTCGGGTGGCACGAAGGGACTGTACACCACACGTGGTCGTCAACGCTCTTTTGGGTCTGGTGTCGGCAGGCAGGGCACTCTCGCATAACCTCAGGTATCGAACACTCACACTCGTTCAGAGCCCTCTGCTGCGCACTGTACCCTACTCATCTACTTTCCCGATCACATGGTAGTTCCCCAGTGTAAGGCGCTAGTCGATTCAGGCACAGCTGAGAACTTTATGGACAGGGCATTCTCATGCCGTGTAGGCATTTCATTAGTTCCCCTATCCATTAGAGCACTTGATAGTCGACCATTAGGGTCCGGGTTTGTTCAGGAAGTTACTGCACCAGGAGACTCATTGTGAGCAGATCACTTTTTTTATTATTGAGTCCCCTGCTTTCCCTGTGGTATTAGGGATCCCTTGGCTAGCACTCCACAACCCCACCTCATGGCCGCAGAGGGTTCTCACGGGGTGGTCGCGAGAGTGTCAGGGTAGGTGTCTAGGTGTTTCCGTTGGTGCAACCACGGTGGATAGTCGACCATTAGGGTCCGGGTTTGTTCAGGAAGTTACTGCACCAGGAGACTCATTGTGAGCAGATCACTTTTTTTATTATTGAGTCCCCTGCTTTCCCTGTGGTATTAGGGATCCCTTGGCTAGCACTCCACAACCCCACCTCATGGCCGCAGAGGGTTCTCACGGGGTGGTCGCGAGAGTGTCAGGGTAGGTGTCTAGGTGTTTCCGTTGGTGCAACCACGGTGGATAGTCGACCATTAGGGTCCGGGTTTGTTCAGGAAGTTACTGCACCAGGAGACTCATTGTGAGCAGATCACTTTTTTTTATTATTGAGTCCCCTGCTTTCCCTGTGGTATTAGGGATCCCTTGGCTAGCACTCCACAACCCCACCTCATGGCTGCAGAGGGTTCTCACGGGGTGGTTGCAAGAGTGTCAGGGTAGGTGTCTAAGTGTTTCCATTGGTGCAACCACAGTGGAAAGTTCAGACAGTACTTCCACCGTGCGCATTCCCCCCCGAATACCTCGATTTGGCACACACGTTCTCAAAACCACAGGCTACCAAGTTACCACCTCATCGGGCGGGGGATGGTGCGATAAACCTCCGGGTAGACGCTGTACCTCCCAGGAGTCATGTGTACCCCCTGTCGCAGGCTGAAACGGAGGCTATGGAAACATACGTCACTGAGTCCCTGCGCCAGGGGTATATACATCCCTCCTCTTCACCCACCTCCTCAAGTTTCTTCTTTGTGAAGAAGAAAGACGGCGGTCTGCGCCCTTGCATTGATTATCAACCACTGAACAAGGAGACGATAAGATTTAGTTATCCTCTCCCCTCATTCCTTCAGTGATTGAGTCAATGCATGGGGCGCGCGTCTTCACCAAATTAGATCTCAGGAGTGCGTACAACCTGGTGCGTATCCGAGAGGGGGATGAGTGGAAGACAGCATTCAGCACAACCACGGGGCATTATGAATACCTGGTGATGCCCTACGGTTTGATGAATGCTCCATCCGTCTTCCAGTCCTTTGTGAAAGAGGTGTTTCGGGACATGCTTGGTCGTGGTGTAGTGGTCTACATCGATGACATCCTGGTGTATTCCGCTACGCGCGCCGAGCATGTGTCCTTGGTTCGCAAAGTGCTGGCCCGACTGTTGGAAAATGACCTTTATGCCGAGGCAGAGAAATTTATGTTTTTCCAGCAGTCCGTCTCCTTCCTCGGATAACGCATTACCACCTCAGATGTGGAGATGGAGGGAGATCGCATTTCAGCCGTGCGTAATTGGGCGACTCCAACCACGGTTAAGGAGGTGCAGCGCTTCCTTGGCTTCGCCAACTACTATCGGAGGTTTACCCGGGGATTTGTCAAGGTTGCAGCTCCCATTACATCCCTGTTGAAGGGTGGGCGTCCCGGCTCCACTGGTCTGCTGAGGCTTACCTGGCCTTCAGCAAACTGCAGGGTCTGTTCACCTCAGCCCCGGTACTGAACCCACCCCGATCCATCACTACTGTTCGTGGTGGAGGTGGATGCGTCCGAGGTAGGGATAGGCGCTGTCCTGTCTCAACACTCGGATACGCCACCCAAGCTCCGCCCCTGTGCCTTCTTCTCTAAGAAGCTCAGCCCGGCGGAGCAGAATTACGACGTTGGTGATCGGGAGCTGTTGGCTGTTGTCCGAGCCTTGACCGTTTGGAGGCATTGGCTCGAAGGGGCGAAACACCCTTTCCTCGTCTGGACGGACCACCGGAACCTGGAGTACATCCGGGTAGCGAGGAGGCTGAATCCTCGCCAGGCCAGGTGGGCCCTATTCTTCACCCGGTTCGATTTTACACTGTCATACATCTCGGGTATGAAGAACGTGAAGGCAGACACATTGTCACGGCTGTATGACACAGAAGAGAGGCCCAGAGACAACACCTCCATACTCCCGGCCTCATGCATTGTGGCGCCGGTAGTATGGGCGATGGACGCGGATATAGAGCAGGCATTACGCACAGATCTGCGGTACGTGCCTGCTCTTATCCGTGATCGTATGATCTACTGGGCACACTCGTCACCCTCCTCTGGTCACCCAGGTATCGGTCGTACAGTGCGCTGCCTGACCGGAAAGTACTGGTGGCCTACCTTGGCTAAGGACGTGAGGGTGTATGTCTCCTCCTGCTCGGTGTGCACCCAGAGTAAGGCACCTAGGTACCTCCCAGCGGGTAAGTTACAACCTTTACCAGGTCCACAAAGTCCATTGTCTCACCTAAGTGTTGATTTCCTGACTGATCTTCCCCTCTCTCAAGGTAACACCACCATCCTGGTCGTTGTGGACCGCTTTTCCAAGGCCTGCCGCCTCCTTCCTCTGCCCGGTCTCCCCATGGCTCTGCAAACTGCGGAGGCCCTGTTTATACACGTCTTCCAGCACTAAAGGGTACCAGAGGGTATAGTGTCTGACCGAGGTCCCCAGTTCACATCCAAGGTCTGGAAGGCGTTCATGGAACGTCTGGGGGTCTCGGTCAGCCTGACCTCTGGGTTCCACCCTGAGTCTAATGGGCAGGTGGAACGGGTAAATCAGGATGTGGGTAGGTTCCTGCGGTCCTACTGCCAGGACCGGCCGGGGGAGTGGTCGGTGTTCTTGCCATGGGCAGAACATGCCCAGAACTCTCTCCGCCACTCCTCTATTAACCTAATGCCATTCCAATGTGTTTTAGGTTACCAACCGGTTCTGGCACCGTGGCATCAGAGCCAGACCGAGGCTCCTGCGGTGGATGACTGGTTTCGGCATCATCAGAAGGCCAACACTGACCGTCACCGCATTGAGGCCCCGGTCTTCATACTGGGGGATCGGGTCTGGCAATTGACCCGGAATCTGCCCCTCCGCCTGCCCTGCCGGAAGCTGAGCCCGCGGTTTGTGGGGCCGTTCAAAGTCTTGAGGAGAATCAACGAGGTCACCTATAGGTTATTACTTTCCCCTAATTACCGTATTAACCCCTCGTTTCATGTGTCTCTCCTCAGGCCGGTGGTGGCTGGTCCGCTCCAGGAGTCTGAGGTGCGGGAGGTCCCTCCACCTCCTCTGGACATCGAGGGGGCCCCGGCGTACTCCGTCCGTTCCATCCTGGATTCGAGGCGTCAGGTGGGGGGCCTTCAGTACCTTGTGGAGTGGGAGGGGTACGGTCCGGAGGAACGGTGCTGGGTCCCGGTGAGGGATATCCTCGATCCCTTCCTGTTGCGGGATTTCCACCGTAGCCATCCGGCTCACCATGCTCCGCGTCCTCCTGGCCGGGGTCGACGCACTGCTGGAGCTGTGACTACCTCATGAAGCTGGTTGAGAGAATGCCAAGAGTGTGCAAAGCTGTCATCAAGCCAACAAGTGCTTGTCACTACTTCCGCCGAGGCTGCCTCCCCTCCTTGTTCGGGCAGGCTTCAGCGTTCGTCATCACCGGCTTACTAGCCACTGCTGCTCCATATATCATCATTCCATTTGTCTTGTCTTGTCAATTACACACACCTAGTTCATATCCCTCATTAGTCCGTTTATAAGTGTTCCCTCTGCCCCCTTGTCCTTGTGGGTGATAGTTTTATGTGAGTTGAGTGTAGCTCGGTGGAGCTACTCGTACCTTGTATTGCCGGGGTAGATTATTCCCCTGTGCCTGTATTTTGTTGGAGCTACCCATACCTTGTATTGCCCAGGTAGATTGTTCCCCTGTGCCTGTATTTTGTTGTCGCTATCCAGCGCAACTGTGTACGACGGAATAAACTCTGTATTCTGTGATTTACTCTCCTGCGCCTGACTACTTCTAATCACATTCATCACAGTGCTCAGCATATGTGGGAACTCCTTCAAGACTGTTGGAAAAGCATTCCACATGACTAGCTCATGAAGCTGGGTTGAGAGAATGCAAAGCTGTCATCAAGGAAAAGGGTGGCTACTTTGAAGAATCTAAAATATAATGTATATTTTGATTTGTTTAACACCTTTTTGGTTACTACATGATTTCATATGTGTTATTTCATAGTTTTGATGTCTTCACTATTATTCTACAATGTAGAAAATAGTAAAAATTAAGAAAAACCCTGGAATGAGTAGGTGTGTCCAAACTTTTGACTGGTCCTGTATGTGTGTATGATACTTAACTGTATAATGTATGTATTTCATTGATGGCCTATTCAAGACTAAAACCAAGAAACCACATTTACATTGATGGTGAAGTCAGCACATACATGGCCAAAGTCACGTCATCTTAAATTAAAATATCATAATTATAATAATATAATGCCATTTAGCAGACCCTTTAATCCAAAGCGACTTACAGTCATGTGTGCATACATTTTACGTATGGATGGTCCTGGGAATTGAATCCACTATCCTGACTTTGCAAGTGCCATGCTTTACCAACTGACCTACAGAGGACAAGATCTTCAACCCTGGAATGCCACCACGTAATACTTCAGTCATAACATGGTCATACATTCCCATTCCCTAGCATGACCCAGACACCTTGATCGGGTACTAATAGTATTTCAAACAAATTTTAATGGGTGGTTCCAGTGAAGTAATGAGGCAGCCAGCGATTGACCCCGTGTAACCCCAGGAGTAATTACCTCAGTAGGCTAGTCTAAAACCAATCACCCCCTCAACCCCCCTTCCCAACGTTCACTGGATCTCATCTACGCCGTGCGACGGGTGTCTCCGCAAGGGCCTCAATCTTCCATTAAGCAACACACACTCGGTCTGTGTGGAGGGTAGTCAGTGTGTGTGTGTGTGTGTTTGTGTTTGTGTTTGTGTGTGTGTGTGTGTGTGTGTGTGTGTGTGTGTATCCCTGTGAGGACCGTAACCGTCCATTAAGCGACACACACAGGGGTCGTTCTCTTCCGGCCTCCCTCATCGGGGCTCCGCGCCGCCACTGTCACGCTCTGTCGTCTGAGATTAAACCCCCCCACACAACCACCCATAGTCCCAGTCATAGGAATTAATATGTCTGCTTAGTGTCCTGTGTGGATATAGATGTGCTGGATGTGGATATAAAGTACTTGGGCATGCGAACAGTCACACACACAAACACACTCTTTCTCACATACTTCAAACTCTCGCCTACTTCACACACACACACACACACACACACACACACACACACACACACACACACACAAACACACTCTTTCTCACATACTTCAAACTCTCGCCTACTTCACACACACACACACACACACACACACACACCATAATGGGTGCAAATGAGCGAAGGACCTTGGTAAGTGCTATGCTCACCCTGGGCACACAAAAGACCTGAGAGAGATGGCAGCATACAGTGAATAAAGAAAAAGTGCACCTAAAGTCCTTGAGCTACTTTTGACATGTTTTCTGTAGCTGTACAGGCACAGACTGGAATGCATTAGTAGCCTCTGCTTCACACAAAGCAACCATTTAACTGTAACTAAGAATGTGAATATTGTCAACAATAGCTTGTCAATTAACCTTCTCGGGAGCTAAGAAAACCCACACGACACAATATGATGGATACTTCTCATAACAATGATTGAAAAGGATCTTCCACACCATTCAGTACATGGATCATTTGCAATGTCTCATCACTGTATGGGCATCACCTAGAGCAATGGAATGCAAACACTGTATGTATAGTAATAATGCAATGGAAATGTATAGAGTTAGAGCTGGAGTAGGGTGGGCCAACTCCAATGCATCTATTCTCAAGGGGGATATTTTCCACACCTTCCCATCCAGAACACCCACTCAATTCAGCTCTTCCCTAAGGATACTGGTGTTCCGTGCCGTTGGTCCACGCCAAGGGGAAGTAGGAACACCATGCTTCCCTAACACCACTAATTGTGACAGATCTGTTTACATCCAGCTAGGCAAACAACATCTTAATCATAATCAAGGGGTAGGGAGGGGGGATAGGAGAGAGGGAGGGTGTGGGGATTTCATGCTTTTCTCTGGGTCTAGGGAGACTGGAGGAAATGATGCGATCACACTGACACATTTACCAGTGAATTAAGCTGCAAAGTTATTCCACGCACAAGGTTAGATGGAGGTCGCCTGATAAGAGCCAAAACTCCTGTGAGGAAAAAATGCCAAGAGAAGTTTTCTTACCAAAGAGTTCAAGTGCATTGCTCAGAGACTACACTCTTTGGATGATGGGCTTGTGGTTGAGGTTGAGGGAGATAGGAGGGAAATGTGGTACTTTGAGAATGTCTAAAACTGATGAATGCTCTTTGCAGTAAACACAATGCACAAGGTGAACACTGTAGCTCAGCTGGTAGAGCACGGCGCTTATAACGCCAAGGTAGTGGGTTCGATCCCCGGGACCACCCATACACAAAAAAAAAAAAATATCAGCTCACACGCACATGCACGTGTACACACACAGGCACACACACATTGATGAGCTCTGAAGATAGCAGTGATGACAGATGCCTCTCTCAAAGCAACAGCTCTCTTTCTCTCTTCTCTTTGTGTGGCAGGGAATTCAGTCAACAAAAGTAGAGATGGATGAATTTCTTTCTGTCTGTCATGAACATTCATCCAGACTTGACAGAAAGATGCTCTGTCTTCCTAATGTATGAAATATATTCTCTCCTTCTGGGCCCTTGACAAGAGGTTTGGGGTGTTTCAATGCTGGATTGGAACAAAAGCCTACACATTTTATCGTTCTCTGGGACCAGGCCAGGCAGGTAGACTATGCTTCAGTGCCCTCTACTGACCATTCATGATAGAGCATGTGGAGTTGTCTGTCAATCACAACAGAAATGTATTTTTGGTATCAAACAGAGGACTCACACCAAGCAACAGTAGTGATTTGATATGTATAAAGACAAGTGACAGCTCCTCTGTAGTGTGGTGACAGTCTTGTCAGTCTCAATGCATGAGAACAAGGGGTTATAACAGATCCCTGTTAATTACTAATAAACAATTAGGCCAATATGACATTTGTCTTGTATGTTTCTGTTTGCATGAGAATTCATTAAGATCTTGATGAAGAGTTAACTTAACGAACCCGCTCTCTCTTTCCCTCCCTTTCAGGCTGCTCTATACCTCTCTCCTCTCTCTACCTATCTCTTTCACATCTCTCCTCCTCCTCTCTCACTCTCCCCCTCCCCCTCTCTCTGCATGACATCAGTCTGCTATTTCGGTGCATCTCTTCTGTCATCATCACTAACAGTATAGGAGCAGCAGTAGAGAGCGTCCCCAGGCCAACGGGGTGGTACAGTCACAATGACTATTCATAAGGACTAGGCCCTTAACCTAGAAAAGCACCACAGTGGAGAAAAACAAACACTTGTCTGTCTACCCACTTGAACTTCGGAGAGTTGTCTGGAAATAGAGTAAGGTAATGAATAAAGGGAGGTATCAGAGGTCGGAAAACACAGACAGATGAGCAGGGATGAGGTCACTGATAGTGGGATAGTGGGTTCAATTCCCGGGACCACCCATACGTAAAAAATGAATGCACGCAAGTTGCTTTGGATAAAAGCGCCTGCTAAATGGCATACATTACATTAGGTCTTCCAAACAGCATGGTCACAAAATGGTTGCCCTCAGAAATAGACTTTAAAAAACTGCACAAACTACACATGATCTTGAAGGACAAAAGCTCTCATCTGAGCAGGCGTTTAATGGGTGCTTTTATACATTTGACATTTTCCCCACTAGTTAGGGTCCCCTATGAAAATATGGACCAAAACTAGGGTTCCTACCCTGTTACACAATGTGATATATTGCATCAGTTAAAATGATCTGTGCTGTTCTAAAACAGTCTTTGATCCTGCATTAATGTTTCAATATGCCCCCATTTATTTCAGATGGAGGGATCTATTTTCGGCTAGCGGCGCTAGTGTCATACGCACATTAGTTTGCATTTTCGGCATGTAAAAACCGTCGCACTAGCATTTTCCAGCCCTAACGCCAGGTTCGACAATTTACTTGTGTAAAACCCAAGCCCTCCGTAGGCTACCCTTACCCTAGGTCTACTATAACGAAGGCTGGTTCAACAGCAATCCATCGTGTGTTTTTTTATGCTGGCGATTTTATGATATCATTACATTTTACATATATTTATTGTTGTTGAAAAAAAAAGAACAGACTGCTTGTTTTTTGTTTAATTTTATTAAAACCAAACTTATTAGAATGATTTACTGTCCAGGTTTAATGGTGAGAATGTCTGTGGCGCGCATGCAATGCAACTTCTGGAGAAGTGTGAATGCGATTTGTAAAATGGATGTGCGTAAAACCCTCCATAGTCTGCATTGTTTTAATATTATATGACCAGGGGAAGCAATTATGGTGCCTCTAAGTGTATTTAGACATAGCCTATTTAAAACAAGTTGTTGTTTCGTTTTGTTTAGAATTTGATTAGAATTATTCACTCTCTTTTTAGGCCTTATCAATAATGAATTTTATCTTCCTTATTGACAATGTTTGGCATGTCCATGCTCAGCCATAATGCACTTTACAGTAGGGCTAGCCCCTATATCAGTGTGAATGCTATGTACTGTATATCCACATTGAAGCCATGCAATTACTTAGAACAATGTGGACTGCAAACAGGTTCAAGTGAACATATTTAGCAAAGATGGGACAGGTCTACATTTTGTTATTTTGTTTCTGTAAGCTGTTTAGCAAAATTGGAATTGGAGTTGATACCAAGGCAATACATAAAATACAGTAAATACACAACTTGAAGCCACCACATATTTAGCCATGTAGCACTTTCTGATTGGACAGTGAGGGTGCAAGCCTCAACACACCCACAACTTGTTTATTCATCAAAACCCATCCCTTTCGCACCAATGCAAGCAACTGCGCCAAATAATTGTGGTTGTGAAAATAGCAAACATATTTCTGACACACCCCCGAACCTACAGCGCTACCGCCAGCGCTCAGATATACAATTGCGTTTGGCTTGTTAAAATAGAGCCTGTAGAATGACATTTTTAATACAGACATGAAAAGATAAGACAGGATGATCATTTTGTCTTCCTCTTTTATCTTTGTGATGAGGATGTGGGTGGGTGTCCCCACTGCTAAACTCTCCTGCTCAGATCATGTTGGTGTTCAAAGAGCACACAGACACAAAAGTAGTACATTGGTGAAGACATTTGAATGAGAAGAACCTAAATCTATCTTTTAAGGTGTCTTTCTCTTTCTATTTGGCCCCAGTACAAAGAAGGAGCAGAAATTGATCCTGGATTATATGTTCCACTAAAGTTTGCACTCTCTGGTTAGTGATGTTTCATACAGTATAACCTTCTCAGGCAATGGAAAAATAATCCAGTGATTATCTTTGTCAATACATTTGTAATTCTCCTTTAACTCATTGCTAATATATAGTTATGCAAAATACCAGATCACTGTATGTCAGTTTGCATCTTTCTCCTCCAATTCTAATTAATTGATGGTGAAAATACATGCTGCTCTGAAGCCATGGACTGATATAGAAACCCAACAGCTCTACACAAACCCTTACCCAGCAAACATGACCCCATTGTCCCCATTTGGGTATTAGGTGGCAAGGTGGGCAAGGTATTGTCACGTTCGTTTAAGGACGGACCAGACCAAGGCGCAGCGTGAAATGCGTACATGTTTATTTAAATGATAAACACACGACAAAACAACAAACCAACGAAACGTGAAGTCCTAAGGATACACACAAAACAAGCCTACTCACGGAACAAGATCCCACAACTAACTAAATAGGCTGCCTAAGTATGATCCCCAATCAGAGACAACGAGCGACAGTCAGGGCGTGACAGTACCCCCCCCAAAGGTGCGGACTCCGACCGCACAACCTTTACATAACAGGGTAGGGGCCGGGTGGGCATTCCGCCTCGGAGGCGGATCCGGCTCCGGGCGTGACGACCACATACTCTCCGCCTCCCTGTTGCGCCCCTGGTCTGGTCTGGACCTCGGCACGCTGCTTCCCCTCTCCTTCCTCCCACGAAGTACCAAGCCCTGTCTGGACCCTGGTGTGGGAGACCCCGAACCTGGAGAGGGGCTGATGTCTGGGTCTGGACTGGAGCCGCTGACCGGAGCTGGCCTAAGGCACCGGTGGAGCGGACTACTCTGGCTCCGGACTGGAGCCGCTGACCGGAGCTGGACTCGGCATCGGTGGAGCGGACTGCTCTGGCTCCGGAGTAGAGCTGCTGACCGGAGCTGGACTGGGCACCGGTGGAGCGGACTGCTCTGGCTACGGGCCGTGCCGGACTGGACACACGCACCACTGGTCTGGTGCGAGGAGCAGGCACGGGCCGAACCGGACTAGGAACACGCACCACTGGCTTGGTGCGAGGAGCAGGAACGGGCCGGGCCGGACTGGCGACACGCACCACTGGCTTGGTGCGAGGAGCAGGAACAGGCCGGGCCGGACTGGCGACACGCACCACTGGCTTGGTGCGAGGAGCAGGAACAGGCCGGGCCGGACTGGGAACACGCACCATTGGCTTGGTGCGAGGAGCAGGAACGGGCCGTACCGGGCTGACGACACGCACCACTGGCTTGGTGCGGGGAGCAGGAACGGGGCGTACCGGGCTGGCGACACGCACCACTGGCTTGGTGCGGGGACAGGCACAGGCCGTACCGGACTGTGGAGGCGGACTGGAGGTCTGGAACGGAGAGCTGGCACAACCCGTCCTGGCTGGATGCCTACTTCCGCACAGTACGTGTGAGGCATTAGCACAGGACGCACTGGGCTATGCACGCGCACTGGCGATACAGTACGTAGAGCCGGCGCAGGATATGCGGGACCGAGAAGGCGTACTGGAGACCAGGAGCGTTGAGCCGGCACCTCCCGTCCTGGCTGGATGCCCATTTTCGCACGGCACGTGCGTGGTGCTAGCACAGGACGTACAGGACTGTGCTGGCGCACTGGCGACACAGTACGTAGCTCCGCATAACACGGAGCCTGCCCAGTCACACGCTTCCTGTGAGTACGGGGAGTTGGCTCTGCTCTGAAACTAGGCTCCGCCAACCACCCTGTGTGCCCCCCCAAAAAATTATTGGGGCTGCTTCTCGGGCTTCCTCCTCAACCGGCGTCCTCTGTGTTGCCGTTGCTCCTCTCCTGCCTGGGCATCTACCTTCGCCCATGGTCCTTTCCCCGCAAAGATCTCCTCCCAAGACCACATCTTCCCCACCTGTGTCCAGGGTGTTTGCCCCTCCTGGGCACGCTGCTTGGTCCGTGTTTGGTGGGATCTTCAGTCACGTTCGTTTAAGGACGGGTCAGACCAAGGCGCAGCGTGAAATGCGTACATGTTTATTTAAATGATAAACACACGACAAAACAACAAACCAACGAAACGTGAAGTCCTAAGGATACACACAAAACAAGCCTACTCACGGAACAAGATCCCACAACTAACTAAATAGGCTGCCTAAGTATGCTCCCCAATCAGAGACAATGAGCGACAGCTGCCTCTGATTGGGAACCACACCCAGCCAAACATAGAACTACAAAATCTAGAATTTACACATAGATATACACAACATAGAAAACCACACCCTGACTCAACATATAAGAGTCCCCTGAGTCAGGGCGTGATAGGCATGATATGTTACAAATTCCAAATTGTATTATATGTTACGAATTTGCAAAATGTTCAATATGTAACGAATTTGCAAAACGTATGCTATGTTACGAATTCTAGCTAGGTGGCTAACGTTAGCTAGTTTGCTAACGTTAGCTAGGCTAGGGGTTAGGTTTAGGGTTAAGATTAAGGTTAAATTTAGTTAAAGGGTTATGGTTAGGATTAGGGTTAGCTAAAAGGGTTAAGGTTAGGGCAGGTGAAGGGTTAGCTAACATGCTAAGTAGTTGCAAAGTAGCTAAAAAGTAGTAAGTAGTTGAAAAGTTGCTAATTAGCTAAAGTTGTCTTTAATGAGATTCGAACTTACAACCTTTGGGTTGCTAGACGTTCGCGTTATACAGCCACCCATCCACCCCGACCAACCACACTGCTTTTGTTTTTGTTTTAAAGCTGCAATATGTAACTTTTTGGGCGACCCGACCAAATTCACATAGAAATTTGAGTTATAGATCTGTCATTCTCATTGAAGTCAAGTCTAAGAAGCAGTAGATCTGTTCTATGTGCACTATTTATATGCTTCTCATGCTCGTTTTTGCTTCTTTTACATTAGGTTTTGTACACCAGCTGAAAATACAATATTTTTGGTTATGGAAAAGATATTCCACCACAGTTTAGATGGTACAATGATTCTCTACACTATACTTGCTTGTTTTGTCACATAAACTGAAATTAGGCGAACTATTAGAATTTTAGCAACCAGGAAATGGAGGCGTGATTTCTGCATAATGCATCTTTAAGTAACCATCTGTCTCATGTAACCATACCAAACATAACATATCATACTAAATGGAGTGTCACGGATTTACATACAGAATAATACTACATGCTATGAGACCAGGTTGCAATCCCACATCAGCCCAACATGGGCTAGCCCACAACTAGCCCAACACAGGCTAGCCCACACCAATCCCACATCAGCCCAACAAAGGCTAGTCTACACCAGCCGAACAGCTGTTTATTCACCCGCACTAGCCGCAATTGCTAATAACCCATCTGCAACTGCCTGACTATGTGATAAAGTCTAAATCTGAGGCCCACACCCCACCCGCAGATATAGAAAATGCGCTACAGTCAAAGAGGCAAAATTATTTTTTGACAGGGGGGTGCAGGATTTTTTTTGCCTGATTTAGATATGTTTCTGCTTATAATTTCTGGCATTTTGGTAGGCTATTTGTTAGTCAACTTGTCTATAATTAGATACATGCAGCTTCTCTTGTGTCATTATACACTGAGTGTACAAAACATTAGGAACACCTTCCTAATATTGAGTTGCAACCCCTTTTGCCCTCACAACAGCCTCAATTCATCGGGGCATGGACTCTACAAGGTGTCGAAAGTGTTCAACAGGGATGCTGGTCCATTTTGACTACAATGCTTCCCACAGTTGTGCCAAGTTGGCTGGATGTCCTTTGGGTGGTGGACCATTCTTGATACACACGGGAAACAGTTGAGCGTGAAAAACCAAGCAGCGTTGCAGTTCTTGACACATTAAAACCAGTGCGCCTGGCACATACTACCATATCCAGTTCAAAGGCACTTAAATATTTTTTCTTGCCCATTCACCCTCTGAATGGCACACATACACAATCCATGTCTCAATTGTCTCAAGGCTTAAAAATCATTCTTTAACCTATCTCCTCCCCTTCATCTACACTGATTGAAGTGGATTTAACAGGTGATATCAATAAGGGATCATAGTTTTCACCTGGATTCACCTGGTCAGTCTATGCATTTTCATCCCCCGTTTTATCATTGCAATGTGATACAAAAAAGTGGCAACGTTGTGCTTTAGGACCATGTGGACGTCTCAGAGCTGGACACCACAGAGCGGGCTGTCAGGCTATGTGATGTGAAGGCAAAGCTTCTGGAAGGCTGGCTAGACCAGCACAGGAGAGTTGAGCATAGTTAGTTTGTGTGTGTTGCGCTCTTTCACCAAGTTGTAAAAGCAAGCAGAGCAGAAACTGGCTACTCTTTAATTTACTGATGTAGCGACAAGGTAACTGCTGTTTAACTTAACAGAAAAAAACTAAACTAGTGCTTATTCGCAGTGCTGAGCTACTATTGTAACTGACATGTACAGTAACGTTAGCTAATGTTTCATCCCCTCTCAACTGAGGTGTATGAATTAACTACACTAGCTAGTAGCTACCATAGCTAGGACAGCTCTAGCCTCTAGATAGCTATCTGTCAGATAGATAGCATATGAGGTGGCTTTTATTACTAACAGCTGTTGATTGTATGGAAATGTTTTGTAGCCTGTTTCAACAGAAGTAAATGAACTTCGCTAGATTTTGCCAGTTGATGTACCGTTAGAGAGACAGCTGGCCAAAAGTTGGCTAATGTTTTTTTTGCCTCAATCACACTAGACCTGAATCAAACATCTGCTAAAAGATTGAAGGCCGATTTTCAGATGTTTTTTCAGTGCAATATGAGTTTTTATTAGTCAGTATGACATGTAACGTTATTGATCTGTCAGTTTCCCTAGCTAATTCCCTATTTTTCCCACTGACACAGTAATAAACAGCTCTAAAGTTACAGGCTTCACTGTCATGGTGCACAGTATTTGTATTTTGTATTTGTTTTTATTATGGATCCCCATTAGCTGCTGCCAAGGCAGCAGCTACTCTTCCTGGGGTCCGGCAAAATTAAGCCAGTTATACAATTTTAAAAACATTACAATACATTCATAACAGATTTCATAACACACTAAGTGTGTGCCCTCAGGCCCCTACTCTACTACCACATATCTACAACACAAAATCCATGTGTACGTGTGTGTATAGTGCGTATGTTATCATGTGTGTGTATGCATGTGTCTGTGCGTATGTTTGTGTTGCTTCACAGTCCCCGCTGTTCCATAAGGTGTATTTGTATCTGTTTTTTAAATCTGATTCTACTGCTTGCATCAGTGATGTGGAATGTGATGTTGCCAGCCATGATCCCAGCAATTGTTGCACCCTATAGGCAATATCAAATGTGCAAAAATTACTTAAGAAATAGGTTGAATTACCAGAGATTTGCACATGGCCCTTATATTAGGCTATCTGTATTACTGGGCTATCTCAGCCAATGTGCTAGATGTAGTTTGAGCAATTTTTATAGCCTACCTTTTAGGAGTGGGAAGATTTTCAGGCTGAGAAATATAGGTAATCAATTTTTATTTCTAGGCAATGTAGTAAACTATAGCCTAATCATAGGCCTATTTAGGAAGTACAGTGCATTCTGAATGTTTTTGTTTTTCCACATTTTGTTACGATACAGCCTTATTCTAAAATGGAATAAAATGCTTTTTTTCCTCATCAATCTAAACACAATAACCCATTATGACGAAGCAAAAACAGGTTTTCCGAAATGTTGCACATTTATTAAATATAAAAAACGGAAATATAACATTTACATAAGTATTCAGACCCTTTACTTTGTTGAAGCACCTTTGGCAGCGATTACAGCCTCAAGTCTTCTTGGGTATGAGGCTGCAAGCTTGGCTCACCTGCATTTGGGGAGTTTCCCCCATTCTTCTCTGCAGATCCTCTCAGGCTCTGTCAGGTTGGATGGGGAGCATCGCTGCACAGCTATTTTCAGGTCTCTCCAGAGATGTTCGATCGGGTTCAAGTCCGGGCTGGCTGGGCTAGTCAAGGACATTCAGAGACTTGATCCGAAGCCACTCCTGCGTTGTTTTGGCTGTGTGCTTAGGGTCATTGGGCCTCATTCACCAACCGTTCTTACGAAGTAATGTGTTCTTAAACCCCACTTACACACTTTTTACGAAGATTCTGACATTCACTAATGTTTTCTCATCTTGGATTTGTTCTTAGCTAAGAACAAAATCCACGCACACTCAAGAGCATTCTTATGCACATGATGACAGTTTGCTCCAAATAATTGGTTATTGCATTTCATTTAATTCTACAGTCGTTTACAATGATAGTATTTTACTGTAATGTATTTCTGATCATTTGTTGAAAAAACAATCATAGTATGCAAAGAAACACTAACACTGCAATTTACATCAGCAATTAAGCTGATTAAATCCTGCATTATGCGGTGATTGATCGCGCTATTTATAGGGCCAAAATGGGCCTGTTTCTGCACATCAGGCATGCTATCAAAATGGCACATATATTGCTGCTTGACGACATTGCCGAGCGTGCTCTGAGAAGGGAACGCATCTTTGAGGATCACGTTGATTTATTTGCAGAGACTGACGAGTACTTGATCGGACGGTTTAGGCTTCCAAGACATGTTTTAATGGAGCTGTGCGATACTTTGGAGCCAGCGCTGCGAAGCCATACCCAACGGTCCAATCCCGTACCACCTCATGTGCAGGTACTCTCCACCTTGGGATATTTAGCCACTGGGACATTTCAGCGGGAGTTAGCAGACCGGGTGGGCATATCACAGCCATCCATCAGCCGCGCTCTCCCACGAGTTGTGGATGGAATAAATCAACTGGCTACACAATATATTTTCTTCCCCTACACAGCGCAACAACAGCTGCTGGTCAAGAGAGGGTTCTACTCTATTGCGGGTCTGCACAACGTAATCGGGGCAATAGACTGCACTCACGTGCGCATTAAGGCACCCTCACCAGACCCATTCCCATACCTCAACCGCAAGCAATATCACTCAATCAATGTACAAGTCATCTGTGACTCCGACAACCATCTCTTGAACGTGGTCTCCCGCTTCCCAAGAGGTACACATGACTCTTATATTTGGCAGAACAGTTCTGTGGGAATGCGCCTGGAACAAGGAGCTGCTGGAGACGCATGGCTCATTGGGAAGCATCGTTCAGTAATTTCAAATTCCAATTGTTGGTTTCAAAAAGTGGGTTTCTTCATTAATGACTTGTTTCATTAGGAGATCGGGGGTATGCCCTTGCGCCCTGGCAAATGACGCCACTAACAAACCCTCAGACTCACCAAGAGGCACGCACGCACCCGCTCCACCATTGAGCGAACCATTGGTATTCTGAAGGGACGCTGGATGTGTTTGAACACAGCAGGTGGTAAGCTGCTTTACAAGCCAGAGAAGGTGAGTAGGACTACTTGTTTTATTCAGGTTTGAGAAATTGAGAACATGTTGTAGAATAATCTAATTCCAACAATTTTTCTAGCTTTTGATCATCTTTACACCGTTTTTAGGTTTGCAGAATAATCATGGCCTGTTGTGTGTTACACAACATCGCTATGAAGCGTGGTGTTCCACTTCCACTTCAGCCACCACACCAGGATCTGCGTCCTGACCCATTGCTGGGACCAGACAACCGACTTGGCGTGGAAGTCAGACAACAAATAATTTCTCGTTTTTTATTTGTTTTGTCCTTTAAATACCACTAATTAAACACATGAAATGACACAGGTTTCAGTGCGCGTTCTTTATATTTTTTAATGTGTGTTTATGTCTTTGAGTGTTTCTGATATTGTGGCCTGAGGAGACTGTCCCCTATCAACCACTACCCTGCCCTGCAAGAACCCATAGCCAGGCAGACTGGTGAGGCAGACTGGTGGGCACACCTTCTACTGGAACAGAACTACTGGATGTGAACTCTTCTCAGCATAGTTTTTTGTGTGTGTACATGCCTGCGTGCGTTTTGAAATGTTCCCAGCCAATCCGGCCCTAGTTCACCACATTCCGGTCAAATCAGTGACCACCTTGAAGGAGGACATGTTAAGTATTCACACTATAGTTTCTCACTGTGCCTCACTACTTCTGCTGATGTAAGAAATGTTTGTTGGAGTTTACATACGTCATAGATTAAATGTAGGATTATCTCTTACACAAATGTGTATTATACACATAAACATATATAGTTATTTTTAAAGAGTAACTTACTAACTCAAGAATTTCATTTAAAAAACGAACTTTACAACTTCTCGTAGTTTACGAGAAGTGTTTACGAGAAGATGCGTATCATCATCAGACTGCCCTCACAGCAGAGTTACTCATATGCAAACCCCCTTGACTTTCAGTTAGTTATTATTTGATGTATGTTTTTTTTTGTTTTTTTTATCAGTAAGATATTGATTGTTGATCCCATTTTCCATATCAGCATTTCCTGCACTGATAAAATGCTACTACACCCGCTGTTTCTGTGGTAACCGGACAGCTTGTGTGCAAGCCTGTGAATAGAATGTTTCTGACTATATGGTGGAAAGACTGTACTGTATTTATTTCATTTTTACTTTTGTGTTTTACTAAGAAAATGCTGTATGTTTTATTTAAGTAGTATGTGTTCAGCAAGTGGAAATGTCTGATAAGCTGTAAGAAGTTTGTTGATGGATATTTATATTTTGTGTTTTACGTTTTTATCATTTCAGTTTTACTTGGCGTTATCACTGTTACCCGTGTAGCTCAGTTGGTAGAGCATGGCGCTTGCAATGTCAGTGTTGTGGGTTCTATTCCCACGGGGGACCAGTATGAAAATGTATGCACCCACTAACTGTAAGTTGCTCTGGATAAGAGCGTCTGCTAAATGAGTAAATGTAATGTAAATGGCCAGAGTAGAAGCGATTTCACAGAGACTTTGCGCAATCTGCTCCTGGTTATCCAAGACCGCATCGAAGATGACATGTGCAGTTGGACGGGACCTGGGGGCACGTACAGAGGCAGGCCTACTGCAGGAAGGCCGAATGGTGTCAGGTTCCTCTTCACAGAGGGGTTGCCTGGATTGGAGATCTGCAAATAACAAAAACAATACTCACAGTGCACAGATTTTTTTTTTTTTTGATGTTTCAGTTTGTTCAATATAGGCCTACTGCAAAAGCAATAGGATTTCAAACTGAATAAACTAGGAATTCAGGTGAGGACTCATTCACAGTCACATAGGCCCACATTTGGTTTGACAAACTGGTGTAAAATTCCTTTCCAATGGTTTCACCGTTGCTTTCAGTTAAATTATGGCATGAAATTGTATAAATTCAGAAAGACTTGCTTACTGTCTGATTCACTGGTGGGAGATGGCCTTGGAGGATATGAAGCTGTTGATATAGGGCCCTGGTCAGTGTCCAGTTGCTCCGCTGATGGCACACCTGAGAGTGCCGTCTCACCAATAATAGCCCCGATGTGCTGGTCAATCTCAGATAACTCAGGGCCTGCATGCCCCCCTCCAGTGGTCAGCATATGTCTCTTATGTTTGGCAATGGATTTTTTGGTCTCTGATTTTAAGTCAAACCATTTCCTTTTTACATCTTCAATTGAGCGACGTTGTCCAGAAACAGAGTTCACGGAATCCGTGATCTCCTTCCATGCCTCCGTTTTGTTGGTGGCTTTAAAACCACTGGAAACACCACTAAATATTATGCCTCGCTTGGCATTTACCTGTTGCAGTAGAATTTCTATTTCAGAATTACTGAAGTTTTTTTTCGTTTGGTGATCGGTGGACCACCACCGTCTGTGCGTCTTTTGGACATTCTCCAACTTTTGGATTTTGAATTTGCGGGGCGTTTTCTTATGCTCATTAGGAACAACTGGCACACGCTTTCAATTACGAAGACGTGGGATTCATCAATCCTAAGAACACAGGTGGAACAATTCTGTTGTTTAAGAACATGTCATGAATCTGACAGACTTTTCTTAGGGAGTTTATTAAGAACAAAGTTTAGAAAATTCTTAGGTAGATATTGGTGAATGAGGCCCATTGTCCTGTTGAAAGGTGAACCTTCACCCCAGTCTGAGGTCCTGAGCGCTCTGGAGCAGGTTTTCATCAAGGATCTCTCTGTACTTTGCTCCGTTCATCTTTCCCTAGAACCTGACTAGTCTCCTAGTCCCTGCCGCTGAAAAACATCCCCACAGCATGATGCTGCCACCACCATGCTTCACCGTAGGGATGGTGCCAGGTTTCCTCCAGATGTGATGTTTGCCATTCAGGCCAAAGAGTTTAATCTTGGTTTCATCAGACCAGAGAATCTTGTTTCTCATGGTCTGAGAGTCTTTTAGGAGCCTTTTGGCAAACCCCAAACGGGCTGTCATGAGGAGTGGCTTACGTCTGGACACTACCATAAAGGCCTGATTGGTGGAGTGCTGCAGAGATTGTTGTCCTTCTGGAAGGTTCTCCCATCTCCACAGAGGAACTCTGGAGCTCTGTCAGAGTGACCATCGGGATATTGGTCACCTCCCTGACCAAGGCCCTTCTCCCCCGATTGCTCAGTTTGGCCGGGCGGCCAGCTCTAGGAAGAGTCTTGGTGGTTCCAAACTTCTTCCATTTAAGAATGATGGAGGCCACTGTGTTCTTGGGACATTCAATGCTGCAGACATGTTTTGGTATCCTTTCCCAGTTCTGTGCCTCAACACAATCCTGCCTCGGAGCTCTACGGACAATTCCTTCGACCTCATGGCTTGGTTTTTGCTCTGACATGCACTGTCAACTGTGGGACCTTATATACAGTACCAGTCAAAGGTTTGTACACACCTACTCATTCCAGGGTTTTTCTTTATTTTTACTATTTTCTACATTGTAGAATAATAGTGAAGACATCAAAACTATGAAATAACACATATGGAATCATGTAATAACCAAAAAAGTGTTAAACAAATCAAAATATACTTTATATTTGAGATTCTTCAAAGTAGCCACCCTTTGTCCTAATGACAGCTTTGCACACTCTTGGCATTCTCTCAACCAGCTTAATGAGGAATGCTTTTCCAAAAGTCTTGAAGGAGTTCCCACATATGCTGAGCACTTGTTGGCTGCTTTTCCTTCACTCTGCGGTCCAACTCATTGATAACCATCTCAATTGGGTTGAGGTCGGGTGATTGTGGAGGCCAGGTCATCTGATGCAGCACACCATTACTCTCCTTGGTCAAATAGCCCTTACACAGCCTGGAGGTGTGTTTTGGGTCATTGTCCTGTTGAAAAACAAATGATAGTCCCACTAAGCGCAAACCAGATGGGATGGCGTATTGCTGCAGAATGCAGTGGTAGCCATGCTGGTTAAGTGTGCCTTGAATTCTAAATAAATCACTAACAGTGTCATCAGCAAAGATTCTTTTTTATTTAATCCATTTCAGAATAAGGCTGTAACATAACAAAATGTGGAAAAAGTCAAGGGGTCTGAATACTTTTCAGAATGCGCTGTAAATTAACTGCCACATGATTCTCCACCCATGTAGGCAGCTTACTCTATTTCAATGAGACCACACATACTAGGCACACTAACTCTCACACCCAACTAGGAAAGGTAGGATACTGAAGTTGAAGCAGCGAATTCTGAGTGTGTGAATAATACGAAACATATGTGCTTTTAATACAATAGGTAGGTTAACACATACAAAGCAGAAAGATGACCGTTTCCAAAGTCTGTGGGACAACAAAAATATTTTCAACATGTCAATACCTCTCACAAATACAAGCAGTGATGAAGTCAATCTCTCCGCACGCTGAATGAAAAATACAGACAGTGCCTCAATGATCTCTGTCGGGACCCGCAGGTACACTGCCGATTTTGCAGCCCTCTAGTGAACAGTCAGTACACAACACTATGCTCATCATGTCTTAGCAGGATCAGATGGTTTCAGGGTTCCCAGCAGAGTCAGACAACCAGGGAAGGCCAGTCTACGGAGCTCAGGTGAATTCTGCAGTATATTAACAATATCAGTGAATGATCCAAAGTTCCATCTTGAATTGATGGGTAGACCTACAGTAGCTACAGGACAGCAGCTTAAGCTTAAAGCTACAGTCTGGTATCTGGGAATAATGGTAACTTCAATTATTGAACCATTGATTCTATTCTTGGATAATGTAATGTATAAATGTACACCAAGGTAGTTTGTCATGGCTCATCTGAGCAGGATCAGATGGTGACATAAGTCTCAGCAGGGTCAAGCAACCAGGGAAGGCCAGTCTGTGACAGAGCTGAGGTGGATTTTTGCAGAAACAACACTATATTCTCTCTGTGCAGCAAACACCGGACAAGCCAGATGCTATTTTAAGGCAGTCTGACAAACCTCCAAAGTTGATTTCCAAACTGTATGAAGGGTTGATAGAGGCTTTTTACAATGACACAAAACATGTCAAACAAAAATGTGAGGAAGATCTGGTAGAAGCTATTAATGATGAAGAATTGATACAGGTATGTTTGAATGCCCAGTCATGTTCATATCATCTCAGAAATAAATTACTGCAGTTTAAGACCATCCATAGAACGTACTATATGCAAGTGAAACTGAATAACATGAACTCAGAAATGTCATTCACCTTGTATTGTGGAGGTGTAACACACAAAAGGGGACATATTTGCATATGTTATGGTCTTGGGGAGGCTGGTTGAATTCTGGCAAAGAGTATGTACACTATGAAATAGAACACTATGAAAAATCTGGGAAACCAGGCTTGCTATTCATAGCAGACTTCGAAAAGTCATTTGATAAAGTATGACTGGGGTTTATATATAAATGCCTGGAGCATTTCAATTTTGGAGAATCTCTTATAAATTGGGTTAAAATCATGTATTTGGATTTTATATGTTTGCCCACTGACAAAGAAATGATCAGTCTATAATTTTAATGGTAGGTTTATTTGAACAGTGAGAGACAGAATAACAACAAAAAAATCCAGAAAAACGGACGTCAAAAATGTTATAAATTGATTTGCATTTTAATGAGGGAAATAAGTATTTGACCCCCTCTCAATCAGAAAGATTTCTGGCTCCCAGGTGTCTTTTATACAGGGAACGAGCTGATTAGGAGCACACTCTTAAAGGGAGTGCTCCTAATCTCAGCTTGTTACCTGTATAAAAGACACCTGTCCACAGAAGTAATCAATCAATCAGGTTCCAAACTCTCCACCATGGCCAAGCCCAAAGAGCTCTCCAAGGATGTCAGGGACAAGATTGTAGACCTACACAAGGCTGGAATGGGCTACAAGACCATCGCCAAGCAGCTTGGTGAGAAGGTGACAACAGTTGGTGCGATTATTCGCAAATGGAAGAAACACAAAAGAACTGTCAATCTCCCTCGGCCTGGGGCTCCATGCAAGATCTCACCTCGTGGAGTTGCAATGATCATGAGAACGGTGAGGAATCAGCCCAGAACTACACGGGAGGATCTTGTTATTGATCTCAAGGCAGCTGGGACCATAGTCACCAAGAAAACAATTGGTAACACACTACGCCGTGAAGAACTGAAATCCTGCAGCGCCCGCAAGGTCCCCCTGCTCAAGAAAGCACATATACAGGCCCGTCTGAAGTTTGCCAATGAACATCTGAACGATTCAGAGGAAAACTGGGTGAAAGTGTTGTGGTCAGATGAGACCAAAATCGAGGTCCTTGGCATCATCTCAACTCACCGTGTTTGGAGGAGGAGGAATGCTGCCTATGACCCCAAGAACACCATCCCCACCGTCAAACATGGAGGTGGAAACATTATGATTTGGGGGTGTTTTTCTGCTAAGGGGATAGGACAACTTCACCGCATCAAAGGGACGATGGACGGGGCCATGTACTGTCAAATCTTGGGTGAGAACCTCCTTCCCTCAGCCAGGGCATTGAAAATGGGCCGTGGATGGCTATTCCAGCATGACAATGACCCAAAACATACGGCCAAGGCAACAAAGGCGTGGCTCAAGAAGAAGCATATTAAGGTCCTGGAGTGGCCTAGCCAGTCTCCAGACCTTAATCACATAGAAAATCTGTGGAGGGAGCTGAAGGTTCGAGTTGCCAAACGTCAGGCTCAAAACCTTAATGACTTGGAGAAGATCTGCAAAGAGGAGTGTGACAAAATCCCTCCTGAGATGTGTGCAAACCTGGTGGCCAACTACAAGATACGTCTGTCCTCTGTGATTGCCAACAATGGTTTTGCCACCAAGTACTAAGTCATGTTTTGCAGAGGGGTCAAATACTTATTTCCCTCATTAAAATGCAAATCAATTTATAACATTTTTGACATGCGTTGTTCTGGATTTTTGTTTTGTTATTCTGTCTCTCACTGTTCAAATAAACCTACCATTAAAATTATAGACTGATCATGTCTTTGTCAGTGGGCAAACGTACAAAATCAGCAGGGGATCAAATACTTTTTTCCCTCACTGTACCTATTTCAAACAAATCAAATCAAATTTTATTGGCCACATGTGCCGAATACAACAGGTGCAGACATTACAGTGAAATGCTTACTTACAGCCCTTAACCAACAGTGCATTTATTTTTAACAAAAAAGTAAAAATAAAACAACAACATAAAAAGTGTTGAGAAAAAAAGAGCAGAAGTAAAATGAAATAACAGTAGGGAGGCTATATATAAAGGGGGGTACCGGTGCAGAGTCAATGTGCGGGGGCACCGGCTAGTTGAGGTAGTTGAAGTAATATATACATGTGGGTAGAGTTAAAGTGACTATGCATAAATAATTAACAGAGTAGCAGCAGCGTAAAAGGATGGGGTGGGGGGGCAGTGCAAATAGTCCGGGTAGCCATGATTAGCTGTTCAGGAGTCTTATGGCTTGGGGGTAGAAGCTGTTGAGAAGTCTTTTGGACCTAGACTTGGCACTCCGGTACCGCTTGCCGTGCGGTAGCAGAGAGAACAGTCTATGACTAGGGTGGCTGGAGTCTTTGACAATTTTGAGGGCCTTCCTCTGACACCGCCTGGTATAGAGGTCCTGGATGGCAGGAAGCTTGGCCCCAGTGATGTACTGGGCCGTATGCACTACCCTCTGTAGTGCCTTGCGGTCGGAGGCCAAGCAGTTGCCATACCAGGCGGTGATGCAACCAGTCAGGATGCTCTCAATGGTGTAGCTGTATAATTTTTTGAGGATCTGAGGACCCATGCCAAATCTTTTCAGTCTCCTGAGGGGGAATAGGCTTTGTCGTGCCCTCTTCACGACTGTCTTGGTGTGTTTGGACCATGATAGTTCGTTGGTGATGTGGACACCAAGGAACTTGAAGTTCTCAACCTGTTCCACTACAGCCCCGTCGATGAGAATGGGGGCGTGCTCTGTCCTCTTTTTTTTCCTGTAGTCCACAATCATCTCCTTTGTCTTGGTCACGTTGAGGGAGAGGTTGTTGTCCTGGCACCACACGGCCAGGTCTCTGACCTCCTCCCTATAGGCTGTCTCATCGTTGTCGGTGATCAGGCCTACCACTGTTGTGTCGTTGGCAAACTTAATGATGGTGTTAGAGTCGTGCCTGGCCATGCAGTCATGGGTGAACAGGGAGTACAGGAGGGGACTGAGCACGCACCCCAGAGGGGCCCTCGTGTTGAGGATCAGTGTGGCAGATGTGTTGTTACCTACCCTTACCACCTGGGGGCGGCCCGTCATGAAGTCCAGGATCCAGTTGCAGAGGGAGGTGTTTAGTCCCAGGATCCTTAGCTTAGTGATGAGCTTTGAGGGCACTATGGTGTTGAATGCTGAGCTGTAGTCAATGAATAGCATTCTCACGTAGGTGTTCCTCTAGGTCCTCCTCTATTTAGGCAATGCCTAGCTGCTGGGCTGCTCAGTCCTGGCCCTCGGGGTCTGCCGTCCTGTGGGTTGTCATTGTTGGTTTAGGGGCGCTGCAGGGTGGTGGATCCCTAGGGACAGGACGGGGCGACCCAGCTATATTATGTTAAAAAAAAGCTCTACAGAACTATTAGACCTATGAGATTAATTATATGGAGGATTTTCTGTTTCTGTGTGTTAAATAATATTTGTGTATGTGTTTTTTTGTTTGTTTGTTTGTTTTTGTTCCCAAACCTTTCACTTGGGAATAAAATAAAATAAAGGTGGGAACTGGAAAGGAAATTGTGTTGGGAGAGAGTTGAGTTATTGACTAGGCTGGTGGGGGTTGGGTGTGCAGGATGCTCGGGCTGGCTGGTCGGTCTGGCTGGAATTTGATATAGAGGATGTCTTAATAAATCGACAATCAAAAGTCTTTGTATTTTTTCAAAAGTTGTTCATTTGTTAGGCTATTGGTTAAAGTTGCAACAATATTTATTATTGAATTACCTTTGATCTAGTTCAGTCTTATTAATCACTTAAACATATTTAATAATGATCTCTTACCTAGCTTGATGACTGGGCATTTTTGCTTACTTTTTGTTCTAAATAGAGACAGCATATTGGATTGTGTAAAAATGCAGGAAATTAGTTTTAGATGCCCCCAAAAAGTGGTTCCCCTGCATTATGCAATTATTAATGGCCATGTTTAGTTAATTAAATTGGAAGTTATCAAAGCTCTATCGCAATTGCCGATCAGTTGTTAGAACGCATTAGGTTGACGTAATGGTCAGTCAGATTAGGTTACAAAAACAAAACAAAAAAAACACTGGCTGTTGTTGACAAGCATTTTCAGTTCATATACATATTATTAATATTTATTTCAGTGATTGAAATTACGACCCCATCCTCAGTAGCCTATTCCAGCAGGCTATGGGAAACACAAGCACTTCTTACCTTGAAATCGCCAAACTATTCAACGTCGAATAAATTAGTCTGTTAATTTGAACTAAGCAAGATGCTAAATCGTTCAGTTTACATCTTGCCTACATTTTGCCTAGGCTACTGTAGACTATCTGAAAATGTAGGCCTATCAGGGGCTATTGGCTGCCTGCATCTATCTAAGCAAACTATGGCAAAGTTGAATTACAATCATAAACCCAGACTTTAGTCTGTAGCCTATGCCTATTGAAATGACAAGTCAATCTCGCAAATGGGCCATTTATACTGTAACTGTTTGTAGTCTTAACATCTGGCACATAATAATGGCACAATTGCCAGAAAATAGCCTAACATTTGTTTTTTTAAGTTCGTCCAAGTGTTTCTTGCTTAGAGATTGAGATCCTCTTTCCAACTTTCATCACTCAAAGTCTCCTGTCGGATTTATCTATAGTTATGCAAATGTCCAAAAGGGATTTATTTACAATTATAAACTGGGTTCGAGCCCTGAACGCTGATTGGCTGAAAGCCGTGGTATATCAGACCATATACCATGGGTATGACACAAAATTACTTTTACGTTGGTAACCCGTTTATAATAGCAAAAAAGGCACCCTGGGGGTTTGTGGTATATGGTCAATATACCACGGCTAACGGGTGTATCCAGGCATGCTTCAGAACAACCCTTAACTGTGGTACATTGGCCATATACCATATCCCCTCGTGCCTTATAGCTTAATCATAGCAGTCAAATGAGTTAAATCGACATCCATCGATGGAAAATGATCTGGTGAGTTTAATAAAGGCTAATGATCTTTTCTCTTGCAACATATTCAAATTAGTTTATCATGTCATAGTTCGCAATAATTATTATTTTGATGAAAACCTAATTTTGGCCAGGTTTTGAGTGGTCATTGGGCAGGAAAGCAGGAACGCCCCTAATTGCAGGCTACGGTTGCACATTATTGACACAGGCTAGCCCAAACCAAGCCCAGCACAGGCTAGCTCAAACCAAGCCCAGCTAGAGGCATGGGTTAATTCTAATATTTGGGGGCATGATTTGCACACAGTCATTTTTTTGCAACCATTACAGAGTGTCATTCCAGTTTAAGTGTTCTGTTGTGTGATGCCCAATTTTTTAAAAATCTTGGACATTGCCAATGATGAAGTCTTTAAAAATACAAGTAAGTGCATGTGACATGAGACAGTTTCTCTTGTAAAAATATATGTATGATAGTACCAACTTGGTTGTCTTTCTGATACAATGTATCAAATTCAGTACTGAAATCCATGAGCATACAAAATATTACTTCAATATGCTGTGATGTCACGAGAGGCTGTGTCCTGGAGGGACGTTACATCCCCCTGAGGTGGCTGCAAACCCAGACAGCTATGGCTCCATCTGCTGGTATGGTCGGGAACTCCAACCCTCTGTGGCCAATCTTCCCACGCAGCTGAAACCAATCAGGGGCTGATGGGCTGGAGTTGTTTTGAAGGGAGGAGACACGGTCTGGAGTGTGGGCTCTGGGAAGAAGAGAATTGTGTTATAATTTCGTTAGTTGCCGAAGACGGTTAATAAAATCCTTGTTTTGGTTGAACCTGGTCTCCCTGCACTACTTGGGCAATCCCGCTGAAAGCTGTGTAGCCTCTCGTGACATCACAGATGGTGGAGAATACGGGCACCGCTCAAGCGTTAATAGTGCATGTCAGAGGAGGATACCGAAGGTTTGATCACCCAGTTTTCCAAGCTGGCCGTAGGCACCCCGCCGACTGAAATGGAGGACATATTGAAAGCCCTTGTTGCTGGCCAGCAAGCCCAGATGCAAGCAAACGTGGCTCTCTTGGAGGAGCAAAAGAAAGCCAACCTTCTGAAGGCAGAGGAATTGCAGTTGCAGAGACAGAGGGTGGTCCAAAATACCCGCCCAATAAAGGCAAGTGACTTTATATCTAAGATGGGAGCTACCGATGACATTGAGGCATACCTGCATGCATTTGAGGCCACGGCCACTAGGGAAGCCTGGCCCAAGCAACAGTGGGTTGGTCTGTTAGCCCCCTTTCTAACCGGGAAGCGCTGAATGCTGTCCGGGACCTGGGCCCTGACCAGGTTACTGACTATGATGCCCTGAAGTCTGAGATCCTCAGCAGATATGGACTCACAAAGTTTGGTATGGCCCAGCGCTTTCACAGCTGGACCTTCCAACCAGACCAACCTCCTCGGGCGCAGATGCATGAACTTGTCCGAATCGCAAGGAAATGGCTGGATCCGCAGAGGAATACAGCAGCGGCGGTGGTGGAGGCCGTTGTGGTGGATCGTTACCTACGCGCCCTGCCTTATGAGGCAAAACGGTTCATCAGTCAACAGGCCTTGACCACGGCTGATCTGACCGTGGAAGCTGTGGAAAAGTACCAGGCCACAGCGGAGATGCTGAATGCTTCCCGAAAAGACCCCAGGAGTGCGGCCCCACCACAAATGGGAAGGACCCGTCCAAAGGACCCCAAGGTCTCGAACCCAGCCACGTCAGGACTTATCCCGGCTCCAGGGGGAGCCAGAAACCAGGCGGGTCCAAGAAGAGTACACCAGGAGGGGGAAACTCGACAGTGTTACCGGTGTGGGGAGATGGGACATATCTCCTGGCAGTGTGGGAAACCAGCCGATGAACCTATGCCCACTGCGGAGTCCTCCAGCTCAGCACCCACACACCGTGTTGCCTCGCTCTTGGGAGTCGTAGATGGCGGCCCAGATCGACCCCCCCACCTGCCCGGTAACTGTGAATCACCATGATGTGGAGGCCTTACTGGATTCTGGTAGCCGGGCCACCCTGGTGCGTAAGGATTTGGTGGGCCCAACGTGTCTGACCCCGGGGAAAGTCCTCCCAGTTTCCTGTGTCCATGGGGACACCAGAGAATACCCCATTACTGAACTTACAATGACCAGCACACGGGGAACCATACACACGACGGCGGGGGTGGTTGATTCCCTCCCTGTCCTAATTGGACGAGACTGCCCAGCCTTTTACCCACTCTGGAGAGAGTCTCAGGAGAGGATAACCCGAGTACCTCGGAAACGGAGAGGCAAGACTCATCCTGGGAAGGCTCCGGTGCAATCCTCCGAGTTACTCACTCCCGCCCGGGCTCTGATAGGGATGGCAGGTGCCCAGACCGACACCGAGACTGGTCCGGATACGGGAGAAGAGAACGCAGCCCAGGAAAGTGCTCCGTTCTCCAGTGAAGAAGACGTCCCAGGCACCCAAGAGCTTCCCCCTCTCACAGGCCAGTATGGTACGGCTCAATTACAAGATCCTACTCTTGCAAATGCCTTAAGAAATGTGCAGGTATTAGAAGGTGTAGTGTTAGGTGATAAGACAACCCCTACTTACCCCCCATTTCGCAGTAAACCGGGGGTTAGTATATCAGATAGTCAAGAAAAATGAGGAAGTGCATGAACAGCTCCTCGTGCCACAGCCCTATCGGGCCACAGTACTCAACCTAGCCCACACACACCCGCTAGGGGCCCACTTGGGGGTAGAGAAGACTAAGGAAAGAATCATGCAACGTTTCTTTTGGCCAGGAGTACACAAAGAGATAGAGAACTACTGCCGTAGTTGCCCTGAGTGTCAGCAGGTTGCGCCAAAGCCCACATATAGAAACCCGCTCATTCCCTTGCCCATTATCGAAACTCCTTTTGAGAGGATTGGATTAGACATAGTCGGGCCCTTACCGAAAAGTGCCAGGGGACATCAATACATTCTGGTCATTCTGGACTATGCGTCCCGGTACCCGGAGGCCATTCCGCTGAGGAAGGCTACATCCAGACAAATCGCCAAGGAGCTGTTCCGTCTCTCAACTAGTCTGGGAATCCCAAAAGAGATATTGACGGACCAAGGGACTCCATTCATGTCCAGGGTGATGAAAGAACTCTGTGCTTTACTGAAAATCAAACAGCTGAGAACCTCGGTCTACCACCCCCAGACAGATGGCCTAGTCGAACGTTTTAACAAAACACTAAAATCCATGCTGCGGAAAGCGGTAGGGGAAGATGGGCGCAACTGGGATCAGCTGTTACCATACATATTATTTGCGGTGAGAGAGGTACCTCAGTCTTCTACTGGTTTTTCACCCTTTGAGCTCTTGCTTTCCTACAGACCCAGAGGACTGCTCGACATCGCCAAGGAGGCCTGGGAGGAGCAGCCATGCCAACAGCGGACACTGATCGACCATGTAGGGGCTATGAGGGAGAGAATGAAGGCCATCTATCCCATGATGCGGGAACACATGGAGGCCAGTCAGCGGCAACAGCAAGCCTCCTACAACAGATCTGCTCAGCCCAGGGAGTTTAAGCCGGGGGACAGAGTGCTGGTCCTGGTGCCAACCGTTGAGTGCAAATTCCTGGCAACCTGGCAAGGACCATATGAGGTCATTGAACGCATGGGAGAAGTAAACTACAAGGTGAGGCAACCAGATAAAAGGAAAACTGAGCAGATTTATCATGTTAACCTTTTAAAGAAGTGGCACGCCAGAGAGGCGCTGTTTAGCTCTCTACCCCCCACAGAGACCCAGGAACCGGCGCGAGAAGAGGTTCAGCTGGGTCCAAATCTGTCCCCACATCAACGACAGATGGCCCTGGAACTCGTGGAGCAGAACCAGGATGTCTTCTCCTCCCTTCCCGGTCACACAGAGGTGGTCCAACATGAGATCCGCACCATGCCTGGCCGAACGGTAAACCAGCGCCCGTACCGCGTGCCAGAGGCTCGTAAAGTGGTTATACAGAAGGAGGTAAGGAAGATGCGGGAGTTGGGAGTAATCGAAGAGTCCCACAGTGCCTGGGCAAGTCCCATAGTACTAGTTCCCAAGCCAGACGGTTCAGTACGATTTTGTAATGACTATCGAAAGTTGAATGAAGTGTCTGAATTTGATGCATACCCAATGCCTCGTGTCGATGATTTAATAGACTCCTTGGGGCATGCTCGTTTCATAACCACTCTTGATCTCACAAAAGGCTACTGGCAGGTGCCCTTGACCCCGGCGTCTAAGGAGAAGACAGCCTTTGCCACCCCGGAGGGGCTCTACCAGTATACCCGACTTCCGTTTGGTCTCCACGGGGCACCTGCCACGTTCCAACGCCTGATGGATCGAGTCCTTGCGCCCCACAAGAGTACGCAGCGGCTTATTTGGATGATGTGGTTATACAAAGTCAGGATTGGGCCAGCCACCTACCCCGGGTACAAGCGGTGCTGGATTCGCTCAGGGAAGCAGGGCTCACGGCAAACCCGAAGAAGTGCAAGGTGGCCTTCAGTGAGACAAACTACCTGGGGTACACCATTGGGCGGGGTTGGTCAAACCACAGGAAGCCAAACTGCGGGCCATACAGGACTGGCCGCAGCCCATCAACAAGAAGCAAGTAAGGTCATTTTTGGGCCTCGCTGGCTACTATAGACGCTTTATTGCAGATTTTGCTACCATAGCGGCACCATTGACGGAGCTGACGACCAAACGCCACTCACGAATGGTGAAGTGGAACCCTGCGGCGGAGGCGGCTTTCCGCAACCTGAAGCGAGCACTCTGCTCCAGTCCGATCCTGGTGGCACCAGACTTCAAGAAGGAATTCATTGTCCAAGCGGATGCTTCGGAGGTGGGTCTGGGTGCTGTCCTCACCCAGGCACATGACGGGGAAGAACATCCCATTCTCTACCTAAGCAGGAAGTTACTTCCAAGAGAGAAGAACTATTCAACGGTGGAGAAGGAATGTCTGGCTGTAGTCTGGGCCCTGGAGTCCCTTCGGTTCTATCTCCTGGGCCGACGTTTCATGGTGGTATCTGATCACGCCCCTCTGCAGTGGATGGCCAAGAACAAGGAATCAAACAGTAGAGTAACCAGATGGTTTTTGAGCTTGCAACCGTTTAACTTTTCCGGTTGTCCACAGGGCTGGCAAGCACCACGGAAATGCGGACGCCCTCTCCCGGCGTGATGCCTTCTTCACTGCCTTTACCCCGACGAGGACGTCGGTCCCGAGGAGGGGGATGTGTGATGTCACGAGAGGCTGTGTCCTGGAGGGACGTTACATCCCCCTGAGGTGGCTGCAAACCCAGACAGCTATGGCTCCATCTGCTGGTATGGTCGGGAACTCCAACCCTCTGTGGCCAATCTTCCCACGCAGCTGAAACCAATCAGGGGCTGATGGGCTGGAGTTGTTTTGAAGGGAGGAGACACGGTCTGGAGTGTGGGCTCTGGGAAGAAGAGAATTGTGTTATAATTTCGTTAGTTGCCGAAGACGGTTAATAAAATCCTTGTTTTGGTTGAACCTGGTCTCCCTGCACTACTTGGGCAATCCCGCTGAAAGCTGTGTAGCCTCTCGTGACATCACAATGCCTACACATACAAGTAAAGAACATACAACGCCCCGTGTAGCTCAGTTGGTAGAGCTTGGCGCTTGCAACGCCAGGATTGTGGGTTCGATTTCCACGGGGGGCTAGTATGAAGAAGAAGAAAAAAAAATGCACTCACTAACTGTAAGTCGCTCTGGATAAGAGCGTCTGCTAAATGACGTAAATGTAAGTAAAAAAGCTAAATCAGGACACCAGAATGGTTACTGAAGCAATTTCAGGATGTAAGCTGAAGCAGCTTTTTTTGGTAGCATCGAACGTGGGAGGCAGAATTATGGTCACTGGGATGGATGTGGGCAGCCTACATGGGGCCAATATTTTTGCCTGCATTAGCCCACATCGTGCCAATGGCATGGAAAAGATGGGCTTATGTCAGGCAGAGAGAGGGCTGCCCACACTAGATATGGGCTGCCCACACTGGGCAAATGCCTTGGGGGCCAACGTGGAGCCGATGAGCAAAGGCGTATTAGCCCAATGTTGGCAGCTTACATGGGGCCAATATTTTAGCCCGCATTAAGCTAAATAAAACAGGCTGAGGTAAATAAGTACAGTAGCTAACAATGTCAATCTAAAAACAGCTTAAATTATTTATTCCTATTTAACAACATTTTCTTATATAAAGACAAATATATGGTAAAGAAAGTGTTCTCTTTCCAGTCTTTTCGTTATTCTGAAGCAGTAGGTAATCAGCTGGTAGTCACTGTCAAAAACAACATCCCTTGAGAGCGATTCTGAGGTAATAATTTTGCGCGGACTGAGCGAGCACTTATGAGGTGAAATAGAACTAGAACTGCCTGCATCCTCCGCGACTGCTACGAGGTAAAATAGAGCCAAGCAACCAGCATAGCAGCGGACACTTTGGTTCATTACTTAGGACGGTCAGAATTTTGCAAGTTCCAGCAACAGCCCAGCAACGAAAGCTAGAACTCATCGAATCCCATTGTGACCCGGGGTGGGGGGGACACTTTCTGGCAGGGGGACACTATTTGGCATGACGGGCCCACTTTGTGCCAATGTGGGCATGTTTGCTGTGTACAGTGGCGACCTGTCATTTAGGTTTTGAGCCCCACCTGTTTAGCTAAAAACAAAATAATCATGTTTTTTGTTGCCTGTTTTGCATGTTATTTTGGCATTAATACTTGTCACATATCAGTTTGCAAACAATGTAAAAAAAAAAAAAACATTGAGTTAATAAAGCTGTATACAAACATGGTCTCTTTTTACTTTCTTGAGTAAGGCAGCTCCAAAATGCCTAGCTCAGTGCTTTCTGTGGTGGTGGGGCAGCCAGTGGAAAATACAGAGCGTAGGGGTTGGTAATGTTCTCTAGTTGCGCAGTGATTGGCTCAGTGTTCTGTCACTCATGGGGACACTACGTCACCGCAAAATCTACAGGGAGAGCTCAAATATTCAAGCCCCTTGGGTGCTGCCATAGATTTACATTAGAAGTGACCATCCAAGAAGGCTCAAGGTCATTGGCCACAGATGAAATGACGTCAAATCACGTTATATCTACCGTAGCTTTAATTGGACTGATCATCTCAACATCATACTTTCAAAATCTTAGCTAGCAAGCTAGACAAGCAGTCATCATCATGAATCAAGTCGTCAATCTACTGGCAAATCCTTTTCAATCCTTGTCATATGAAGATAAATTATAGATAAAATGTATTGGTGCTCATCGGCCATTGGACATAAACATTACACAACAAGTTGGGAATCACAAATTCAACAATGAGTGGTTTTGAAAGAATCAGTGGCTAACTGCAAGCGTTGCAAAGCAATCACTAGCCTGCTATTCAGTGGAGAGGGTGTGTGGTCCAAGTCTGGGTTTAAGGGTCTCTTTTCCAAGCTTAAAAGTATAAACATTCACATGCAACACCATGGAACTCGGAATTCCAAGTCGGGAACTCTGGCCTCTTTCAAGAGCTCTGACCTGAAGATCACTGACGTCATGATTCAACCTTGTTTTTTTTCAGAGTTCCCTGTTGTCTTGAAAGCATCATAAATCAAGAGAATGCCAGACTTTGATGACAAAATTTGCCCACAAGGACCGCCGCGCCACCTTCCTGTTCAAGTGAGCACAGCACAACAAGGTGAGTCCAAAAATGTATTGTATGCTGCTGCATAAATTATGTAATATGCCAGGGAGATATGTATACTGTAGCTAAGAAAGTAATACTAATTGTATGTTGTGTAGTAAGCTGTTAGTAGCCCATGTGCCTCACCCTAATAATTTGGTCTCTTTCCCCCTCATAACTTAGCCTACAGTTCTGACTTGGTGGTGCATTTTTCCTATTTTGTTGCCTTACAACCTGGAATTAAAATTGATTTTTTGGGGGGGTTTGTATCATTTGATTTACACAACATGCCTACCACTTTGAAGATGCAAAATATTTTTTATTGTGAAACAAACAAGAAATATGACAAAAAAACAGAAAACTTGAGCGTGCATAACTATTCACCTGCCCAAAGTCAATACTTTGCAATACCTTTTGCAGCAATTACAGCTGCAAGTCTCTTGGGGTATGTCTCTATAAGCTTGGCACATCTAGCCACTGGGATTTTTGCCCATTCTTCAAGTCAAAACTGCTCCAGCTCCTTCAAGTTGGATGGGTTCCACTGGTGTACAGCAATCTTTAAGTCATACCACAGATTCTCAATTGGATTGAGGTCTGGGCTTTGACTAGGCCATTCCAAGACATTTAAATGTTTCCCCTTAAACCACTCGAGTGTTGCTTTAGCAGTATGTTTAGGGTCATTGTCCTGCTGGAAGGTGAACCTCCGTCCCAGTCTCAAATCTCTGGAAGACTGAAACAGGTTTCCCTCAAGAACTTCCCTGTATTTAGCACCTTCCATCATTCCTTCAATTCTGACCAGTTTACCAGCCACCACCATGCTTCACTGTGGGGATGGTGTTCTCGGGGTGATGACAGGTGTTGGGTTTGTGCCAGATTAGCGTTTTCCTTGATGGCCAAAAAGCTCAATTTTAGTCTAATCTGACCAGAGTACCTTCTTCCATGTTTGGGGAGTCTCCAAACGTGTTCATATTTTCTTTAAGCAATGGCTTTTTTCTGCCCACTCTTCCGTAAAGCCCAGCTCTGTGGAGTGTACGGCTTAAAGTGGTTATTTTAGCCAGTCTCCAGACCTTAATCCCATAGAAAATCTATGGAGGGAGCTGAAGGTTTGAGTTGACAAACGTCAGGCTCGAAACCTTAATGACTTGGAGAAGATCTGCAAAGAGGAGTGGGACAAAATCCCTCCTGAGATGTGTGCAAACCTGGTGGCCAACTTCAAGAAACGTCTGTCCTCTGTGATTGCCAACAAGGGTTTTGCCACCAAGTGATAAGTCATGTTTTGCAGAGGGGTCAAATACTTATTTCCCTCATTAAAATGCAAATAAATATATAACATTTTTGACATGCGTTTTTCTGGATTTTTTTGTTGTTACTCGGTCTCTCACTGTTCAAATAAACCTACCATTAAAATTATAGACTGATCATGTCTTTGTCAGTGGGCAAAGGTACAAAATCAGCAGGGGATCAAATACTTTTTTCCCTCACTGTATGTCCCCTTTATTTATTCTATGCTTCTGACTTGGTGTACAGGGAGAATACTGTAAGAACGGGCCATGTTCTGAATTCTGTCGCTGTACATTTAAAAAGTGCTGAATAAATAGTTATATTGACTACGTCCGTCTTAGCTCGCTCATTAATGTCTGAATTGAAATTACGGATTGCCTCTTATCCGCTCATCGTTCCCCATAGCTTGTACATCTCAAATTTCAGTAGAAACTACATTTGTGTAAGTAAGTCAGCCATGTTTTTTTTTAAAGGCAGTAAATGAGGCTGAATGAACAGTTTTGCTGCCAGACACGGTTCCGCTGATAGCCAGGTGTAGCGGTGGTAAGTATTCACTCCATGGTGCTGAAAAGAAAGCTCTTCTGTTGGGACAGCTTTATGTAGGCCCTAACAGTTTGTAGGAACCGTTTGTCACCGGTATATTGCAATTAATGTATTATTTAATGTTAGGTTGTGTAGTGGCTTTGCTGGCATGCATTAAAAAATAAAAATGTTGAGCTTGCAAGACCAAGATTTACATTCTAAAATCGCCACTGGCTGGGTACACAGTACATCTTAATTATGTTAAAAGACGTGCGACAGGACGCCATCCTGGGATCATCAAACGACAACACAGAGTCACGCTCCATCTCACGAGGCCTGTGTCAAATAATGAGGAATCCGTAAGGGGCACACACCGCCGATCGGCGATTCTGTCTGCTTCGTTTTTTGCAAATGAATAATTTGGTGGTTATCAAACGCTTATCAAAACATCTGCTCAGGTGGAGGAGGGATATAAATCAATTGGCTCCGCCTCTTCAGATGTGACCCAAAAAGAGAGCGAGCGAGATCAGAGAGAGAGAGAAAAATAAAAGGGAGGGAGAGAGAAAAATTAAAGGGTTAGATAGACTACTGTGCATGATCTGAGGCTGATTTGTTCCTTCAAATGTGACACAAAACCTGTGATGTTTCTTCTTCTTTCAGGTCCATTCCCTAATGAGCTGTGGGATAAAAGTAATCATGCCCGTTTGACCCACCAGGGGGAGTTATAAACTGGGAACACAAGGCCACAAACTGCACTAATGCTGTGTTCGTAACGAAGTGGGAAGTGGGAATTTATACGTACAACTGGGAAAAATCCACTTGAAGGGCCCTCCAACTGGTAATTACTAGTGGGAAACTCGTCTATTATCTAGAGCTCCCACATGCTGACCTCTGACGTCCAATACAATGGCCATCTTGACAGTCAGACGCACTCTGAAGGCCACTTGTCATTGCCATAAAATGACTCTGATTTTTGTGCTAACGTTTTGCATCCGACAGACAATACACCTTTAGCCTGCTGCAGAGATTTTTTTACAACTGTTCTTCTGTTTTTTTTCTCTCTCTGAGCTGCTCCTGTGAAGCAAAGGAAGGGCTTTGAGGTTTGTCAGTTGAGATGAACATTGCCTGGAGGAGTTTCAGACTAGTTTTATAAAATGTGTGATTGCAAGTCTCCATGGTTTGTTAACGAGACATATACAGTGCCGTGAAAAAGTATTTGCTCCCTTTCTGATTTTCTGTATTTTTGCATAATGGGACCATTGTTGTCCAAAAAGTTATACTTTTGACTCATCTGTCCATAGAACATTCTTCCAAGAGTCTTGATGATCATCCAGGTGCTTAAGGCAAACTTGAGTAAACTTTTTGGATGAGATGGGTCCCATTATGTCTGGCGAAAACCAAACACTGCATTCCACAGTGAGAACCTCATACCAACGGTCAAGCATGGTGGTGGTAGTGTGATGGTTTGGGGATGATTTGCTGCCTCAGGACCTGGACGACTTGCCTTAATAGAAGGAACCATGAATTCTACTCTGTATCAGATAATTCTACTTGATAATGTCAGGCCAACCATCTGTGAGATGAAGCTGAAGCGCTGCTGGGTCATGCAGCAAGACAATGATCCAAAACACACAATCAAGTCATGAAAATGGCTAAAAAGCAACAAATTTGAAGTTTTGGAATGGCCTAGTCAAAGTCCAGACCTAATCCCAATTGAGACTTGAAAGGAGCAGTTAATGCTTGAAAACCCACACGTTGCTGAGTTAAAGCAGTTCTGCATGCAAGAGCGGGCTGAAATTCATCCACAGCGATGTGAGAGACTGATTAACAAATACAGGAAGCATTTGGTTGGAGTCATTGCGGCTAAAGGTGGCACAACCAGTTATTGAGTGTAAGGGGAAATTACTTTTTCATACAGGGTAAAGACTGAATAACAACTACAAGAAGCATTTGGTTGTAGTCATTGCAGCTAAAGGTGGCACAACCAGTTATTGAGTGTAAGGGGGCAATTAATTTTTCACACAGGGGAATTGGGTGTTGTATAACTTTGTTAATTAAATAAATATTTGTAAACTCAGGTTCCCTTTATGTAATATTAGGTTTTAGTTGAAGATCTGTTCACATTCAGTATCAAAAATATGCAAACATAGAGTAAATCTGAAAGGGGGCAAATACTTTTTCACAGCACTGTAGTCGTGTGAAATGTAAACTCTCGCGACTCCCTTGGGATAAAACATTGTCAAATGGACAGACTTGCCATCCAAAGTTAAATTCAAGAGGAAAGCTCGGTGGTGTCATATTTTTATTTGGAATTAAAAGCAATGTTCATATGCATATGTCATTGTAGCATCAGGCCAACTTACTGATCATCATCATCACCACAGTCATCATCATTATCATCATTGCCCTATCCATCCATTCGTTCTGCCATTCAAATGAACCAAAACATAGTAATGACAGGGATGGGTTTGGTGATGATACATCGCTGCCAAAAGTTACAAAAGAGGGATAACCTTCAGTTTACAAAACGAACAAATTCTGTCCTTGGTCACGTGCACAGTTTTCGACTTTTAACGTCACCTCAACCAAACTACAGGAAAACGTAATTCTATATACCACCATTGATTGGACGCGATTACTAAGAGCAGCTCTTTCTGATTTGTGATTGGCTCAACATCACTCTCCTTCTGCGTGTGTTATCACTGAAAATGGCGAGCTGGTGTGTGCGAGCTGGAAGACAGAGCTACTCTGTTGTAGCATTTCCTTCATTAATAAGGTAATACATTACGAGTATGCTTTTTAATACGTTTGTTCAGATCATTGTCTGTAATGTTGTTGTTTGTAAAGTAACTAGCTAGCTTGTGCCATCACCCTTGGCGCTTGTTAGCTAACGTTACAACCTAGTGTCATATGCTGATTTCATAATGGGATTGTTTAGTAGGACATTTCTTCTAGGAAAGCTAACTAACTTCATGAAATGTTGAACATAAAATTGTTGGATCCTATGAGGCTGTTTCAAAAATTAACTATCATAGCTAACTCAATCTGCTAACGTAGCTGACTGGCTAGCTAGCTAGTTAAACTACCTCTGCTTTCATGAGCTAACATTAATTAGCAGGTTTAACGTTATGCTCAGCTAGTCACAATGCTGCCAAGTCAGTTGGCTTAACTACTAAAATGCCACAATATACTTTACCTATATATTGGCAAAGTAGAGCTCACGCAATCAGAGATTCGCCAAGTGGGAGATTGACAACCTGAAAGATGCCAAGGGGGAGGAAACATTTTGAAGGCACGTGCCACCAATTAGCGATTTGCCTGATGACGCATGTACCTAAAGTAGTTGCAACCAAAACTACACATACGTTAACTTACAAGAATACCAGTGAACTGAAGTGACCACTGCATAAACAGCTGAAGTCCTGTTGTGTATCTAACCCATTTCTCTCTCTGTTCTGTTAGGGCGTCCCAGCGGCTCCTATGCACCTCAGCTCAGCAGAAGAGCGGCCAGGGGTCGGAGGAGGACCAGAAGGCTGAGCAGAGCCCTGTAGAGAAGGCCTTGGCTGAGGAGAAGGGTCAGCTGGAGGAGCAGCTTAAAGAGGTCACAGTGAGTCTGGCTCCAGGGTGAAGTTTCCCTAGGTACAGATCTAGGATCAGCTTCCCCTCCCCCAATCCAACCTTAACCATTAGTGGGGGAAAAAGCAATACTGACCCAAGTCTAGGGGCATCTTCACCCTACTCCTAGTTCACTACACCAGCCACTACATAGGCTCTGTTCCAACATCCACGCTAGCATACTACCTAGAATGAAGCCAATGTGTTAGGCTTACATTCCTAGTGTTATACTAGTATGGACATTGGAAGGTATACATAGACTAGTATTTACACTTTTGCTGTGATGTCAACCTGGTTAACTTCATCCTGGCTGAATCTCAATAGTCAGAAGAGCTTTGAGAAAAATATCTGCTCATGGGGTCTCTGTATGGTCTCAGACTTAGTGTAGTTGTCTCTGTCTACAGGACAAGTACAAGCGGGCCCTGGCAGACATGGAGAACCTCAGGACGAGGAGTCAGAAGATGGTGGAAGACACAAAGAAATATGGTGCGTTAACGCTTGCACATTTATTTGCTTCTCACCAGTGAATCGGACCCAGTAGACAGACATACTTATAGGTGGTATTTTAAAACCATAATTTTGGTTCATTGACGGCAAGGAACACACAGTATAAAGTTAATATGTAGGTATATTGCATGATGTTGTGTTGTTCTTTCTATGTTTGCTAACAGAATACATCTCTCCTTTCTTTCTACACCTATCAGGAATCCAAGGGTTCTGCAAAGACCTGCTGGAGGTGGCAGACATCTTGGAGAAGGCGACGGAGAGCGTGCCCAAGGAGGAGGTGACCTCTCAGAAGAACCCCCACCTGAAGAACCTGTACGACGGCCTGGTGATGACAGATAAACAGATCCAGAAGGTGTTCACCAAGCACGGCCTGTTCAAGCTCAACCCCGACAGAGGGCAGAAGTTTGACCCCTATGAGCATGAGGCTCTATTTCACGCCCCCGTGGAGGGTAAAGAGCCTGGCACGGTCGCCATAGTAACCAAGGTTGGCTACAAGCTCCATGGGCGCACCCTCCGGCCGGCGCTGGTGGGCGTGGCCAAAGCCCCTTAAAAAAAGAGATTCAGTGCGACCGTTATGATGATGTCGTTGTTGCTTGGGTGACGGATCACCTTGGGTACAGCAGGCTGGTCAGAGCCCCCCCCACCCAATCAAAATCCCCTCCCCCAACCACCTAACGTTGCTTCTGAGGTGGGAATACAACTCGAACTGATATCATTACCATGGACATTATCATCACACAGCCTGTTTTGAGACTGTGTACCGATTCTCCAACCTTCAGCTGAAGTGTGCACTTGCTCAATCCCCATCATGAATTGAAAAGCATTGGATTGGTATAAGCATTGGCTGGAGGGAATTTACGCCATCTTTAAATCCATGACAGGGAGTGTGCAAGTGCATACTTTGGGAGAAGGGTAGATAATTGGGACACAACCCATGTATATGCCAGGAGCAAATATGTTTTAACAGAAGTAATACTTGTAATGGCATGTAGAGCACAGAACCAGTTTCAAGTGAGTTATTTCAGTCATTAGGGTCAGATTCCACTCATTTCTTTGTCCAGTCATTGTGTTTTCTCATGTTATGGATGGGAGAATGTAATGGATCTCATTGATTATATACCAAACTGTTGTCATCACTATCATTGGAGAACTATCATATAGCTCTCATACAATTGAATTTAAATAACGAAATGTTTCCTGTAAGGTTATGAGGCTGTCTTTGGCACAACTTAGCCCTGTATATTGCTGTTTTAGTATAGCTTCCAGGGACAGTTTTACATGTACTCTATAATTCATTTTCATAAATGAAGTCTTGACAAATTGAAGTATATGGAGGTGAAATATGCAATGTTTCACTGTATCAATATTCATGCAAAATACTTCAGAGGCAACCACTTATTGTTCAGCTACAACAGTACAGTAGGACACGGAGTATGGTTGTCAAAATGAGATGGGGGGGGGAAAAAAATGCTCTGGTCAAATCTATTACAGATTCACCGGAGATAAGCAACATGATGTTGAGCCCCTGATGTAATCATTCCGGATTTCACTGTACCTCACTACTTTGGCAGATGTCGACTTGGTGGTCTAGGATATTAATAACAGCATAATACAAATAGAGTTTATCCAATAACTATTTGAACTGAACATTCTAGTGTCTGAACAGTTGTCCTGTTGCGTGAGTGCCACAGCAGCATCTAAATAAACAGATTTACTTTGAATCAGAAGTCCCCTGATTTTATTGCTTTCAATTTGACTATTACCCTGTAGGTAGGAGCATTGAAGGGTCCATACATGTAGAACACTCAAACTGTCAGCGATATTACCACATACTCAACTCACCAGATGCTGTAAAAATGAACCAAGGAAGCCATAGAAGTATAAAGTATTTGCACTTTTAATACAAAACATACTATGTCCTGTGCAACCACAAAGAATGGGCCATCAAAAATTCCCCCTCAACATTTTCAACCACTGAATTGTCAACAAATGTTTTGACTTCCTAAGCATCCTACTGATACACATGAGCAGTTTAACAGCATGCTAAGACAACACACCCAAAAGGCTTGTTAGAATGGTTCTCGCTCACATATTTAAGAAGTGTTTTTCTCTTTTATTAAAGTTATAAAAAAGTTCCTGAAATAAAATACTGTACATTTCACAGGTCAGTATTTATATGTTCATTTTCAATTTCTTACAAAAAAGTATGTACATTTAGTAAAATATTTTAGCAAAAAATTCCATAGAAGTCAAATAGAAAACCTTTCTCCCCACCCTCATAGAAAAGTATTGATATTTAGAAAGAATTCAAATGGAAAGCATTTTCCATCAAGCCATTTTGCATCAAGCCATTTTTAACCAAAATTGACTGTTTACGTCATTTAATTATTTAGAACACTTGGCTTCACATGCAAAAACAGGCAAAACACTCCTGTATGCTCGCATCAAATGGTACTGTTTCAGAGAACAACAAAAGTGTAATTTCAACCACCTATAGAATGGTATATCTTTTGAACAGAAATAAGTACATTAAAAAATAGGCTGAAACAATTCCGAATGCCATAAATTGAATGCCCTCTACTGATGGGAAGCTTAACTGTGAGTTTTCCTCGGTCATAAAATCTGTGCCATAGGTAAAATGGTTTGGCACAGCAATGGCACACCCTGATTATTAAACAAGGCTATGGGAAGCAGGCTGTGTTAATGTCTTCTGAACTTTTTATATGACAATGGTTGAAGTAGTTAGCTACTAGCTTTGACAGGAACTGAAATGAGAGACTGATAATAGGTACTGTCAACTTTAGAGGTTCTAATGATAGAGTCTAGACTGAACTCTGACCTCTCAAGCTGTCCTCTTACCACAGCCTGGGTCTCATTCAGTAGGCACCAAACAGAAGACAATTGGGTGAAACAGGAAGGGACTACCTGGCCTTGTCCAATAAGAAATGCTTGTTTTTCGTTGCAAAAACGTGTTCTCTAATAAATATAACACTGGGCTGACCGACCAGCTCCACCACTGAAAGCAGGGCAACTGGCTCCCTGCAGCAGAAACAGTAGTGAGGAATGGGGCTGGCAAAATCCCTCGTTGAATTTCTTCATGAGTCAGTACATGGACAGGGAGAGGAAGGAGAAAATAGAACAAGAAGCAGCACAAACCAAAATCTATGCTTTGAGAGATAGACCTTGAACACTCCACTACTTCTTACACCCACCCCTCGCTCTCCCAGCCTCAACCCCACTTTTGTATTCCAACTCTCCCCGTCAACCGATGCCCATTCAAAACTTAATTTACATTTAAATGGCGCTCTCCTGCCACCTCTCTGATCGACGCGTACAAAAGCCCTCGGGCTGCAGAGGAAAGTGAAAAGAAATCATAGAGGATGCCGTTATGGGTCACTCTTCATAAAACAGTTGTTTTCTCCTTAAAACAGATAAGGATATCTAGTCTTTGATCGTAAACTGTGCCAGTTGTTGCGACAAATAGACATCTTCAAGTAGGTGATTGGGAGAATCCAGGGGCCTTGTCAGTGTCTGGGTTTGGATACTCTCAAGCTTTTGGGGAAGAATAAATAAAATATATTGCTTTTATTACTTCTGTGGTATGATAAATATACTATGATGGGGATGCCACCAAGGCCTATACGTATGTGACAGAGGCTGGTGGGAGGAGCTATAGGAGGACGGGCTCCTCCCACCAGCCTCCTCTGGTATGCGATCATTATATCTACTTCCCAGCGTCAAACTTGATACTCCTCAACACTGTTTCTATACAACCAAACCACATCCATATCCCTGCTGTAGTTCACCTTTTCCATTTTAAACAGGCTACCTGGACATCAGAAAGATAAGGTGCCAGTGGACACTTTAAAGTACCTGTGCTTGGAACAAACACATTTGATATCATAATGGGAAACATCAATGTCTAATACCAACCGAGCTTTTCTGTGGCAGTCGTCCCTTTTCTCTACCAAATTATTCCTGCCCTTTGATATTGTACTTGCAAGGCCATGTGATGTGTACAGTAGCCTATATGAATGCCGTGACTGTAAACAAACAATGAACCAGGAAGGTAGATGGAGCAAATGTAGGTCTTCAAAAAATTTAAATATGACTTTACTCCCTTTGGATAAGTGAAACACTGGCTAACAAAACAGCAAGCAACCGGTGATAAGAAGACAATAATCATGCACCACATATTCATGAAGAGGTTAAAAACAGTCTGACAGGCCGTCACACAGTTAACACCGTAACATCCAAACCAAGGGGCTGGCAAACTAGTGATAGCCTACATGCTCATTTGGCAAACAAGAGATTTTTGATTTGTGCTTAAGGATTGTACGTATGTCATTGGTTAATGCCCATATTTAAACGTTTAAAAGTTTCTCTTTTTCTTTATCTTGCATGCAATGATGGAAGGGTCAACATAAAGTTGACTAGAGTAAATAGCCTACTAGAATCAGAAATCGTGCAGTGGATGGAACAGAATAGTGAGAAGTTAGGCTATTCCTCTCGTAGTGCCAAAGTTAGACCGCCACAAAGCTACAGGAGTCAAAATGGGGATTACCGCAGTACTCTATGAGAGCGTTAGCTGCCAAATACTGACCCCTGTATGCTTAGCTGGCCTTCATCTCTTCATGGGAAGAATAGGATGATGTACCACCTGCGTTCCAGCACAGTGTGACTGTATTGCTGTTTGAATAGGCACTAACTTGTGCTCTCCAAAACTACATCCTAACTTAAAGGAAGCTAGCCTGGTCCCAGATCTGTTGGTGTTGTCTTGTCAATGACCATAGGAGTTGGCAAGACAGCACCAACTGATCTGGGACCAGGCTACAAGGAAGCTGGAGGCAAACTATACGTAACAATTTATACTTTGAGAACAGCTTTGGAAACAGTGTTGTCTGGTTTGCCCAGCAGTATTAGGCGATCCTTCACTGGAGTTGCAATACAGAGACTCTGTATCATCTACCCATACGAATACATTATCATTCATATGGATTCAAATGCAAAAATATATATTTGTTCCAAACTTTTTTTTAAAGAAAGGTGAAATCCTTATTCTTTGCAATGTACATATTCACAAACAGTCCTGTGGTCGACAACGTCGGACAAAACGAGACAAAAGGTGGTAAAATCCAGTAGTTTGGTCCATGTGGAGCTTACGAGTGCAAATCTCACATCGTTTCTAACAAGACACCGAGACGCAACAATCCAACGGAGAACAGAGTCATGATCCTTCTATAATCCTCAGTCCCCACAAACTCCATACACACATTGTTAGGACGCTTCCCAGTCCAGTTCCCACAAACTCGATGGACTGTTAAGACACGTCTCGGGATATCCAGCCGCTCTCTGTGAGGAAGCTGAAGATGCGTTTCTTGAGCACCTTGTCCAGGTAGCTGGGCAGGCGGCTCTTGGAGGTGATGCCCTGGCGCTTCTGCAGGTGGTCCTTGATGATGATAGTCTTGACGGTCAGGTAGCGCGTGGGGCTGAGGTTGAGCGTGTTGCACAGCACCTTCTCCCGGTCCGAAAGCAGCTCAAAACCGGACAGGTTCTCGATGGCCGCAAACTCGCCGTCCTTGCCCTCCTCTTTGATGATGCCACCGCCAACTCCGCCACCTCCCGCCCCTCCTCCAAGCCCTCCCCCTCCTCCTCCCCCAGTGCAGAGCCCTCCGCCGCGGCCTGTTTTTGAGGTCGCCACGCTCTTGTTCTCCTTGCGTTTCTCCCGTTTGTGCCGCGCCGACTCGTACTCGGCCGACTCGTCCAATCGTGCGATGCCGTTGCGGCGGTATCGTTGCAGCTCTCGTACCTTGGCGCGCAGCACGCGCTCCTTGTGCATGTTGTCGAAAAAGTCCTCAAACTCCCGCTGAGCCATGAACTGGCACATCCCCCGCAACTTGACCCGCTGCTCCTTCTCCTCCTTGGTGATCTTACGCTTTGGCACTGTAGGAACGGCAGCAGCACCCGGAGTCACCATGGGATTGGTCAGCGTCAGAAGGGTCCCCACTGCTCCTCCTCCCCCTACGACGGCGCCACCACTACCCCCGCCACCTACAACTCCCAGCGTGCCCGGCTTCTCCTTGTCACGCCCAAGGAAGACGGGCACCAGGTTGTAGTCACGGGCCACATTCTTGCGCCGCTGGCGCTCACGCAGCTTGCGCACGTACATGTCCACGTGCGCCCGCTTCATCTCAATCTCCACATCTTCATCGTCGTAGTTGACCGACAGGCCGCTGATGAGCTTCTCCGCCTCCTGGTCATACTCAATCTCGTAGTCGTCGCGGAGGGGCATGTAGCCCAGCTGCTGCTGCTCGCCCAGGGTCACGTCCAGCGGGGGCAGGGGGGTGGTGAGGCTGGGGGACAGGGGAGCGCCGCTGGGGCATGTGTGGTCCGTCACCCGGTTGGGGATGCTTTCGGGTACGCAGGCCTTGCCCAGGTTGCCGTGAATGTACATTCTGACATAGTGGTCCATGACCTCCTGGGGGGTTCGAGACGCCCCCACATGAGTGGCCATGTCCTCCTGAAAGACAACACACACACAGGGCAAAGTGTTACTGGGGGGGATGTTTTTTCTCTCATAAAATGCAGATAGTTAAACATATAGGGAAACATCACTGCAAGCATTTACACACACACACACACACACACACACACACACACACACACACACACACACACACAGCTATACACTTTTAGCATACATGTGTGTTGAATTCCATTGATAGGTGATACAAACCAACAGATCAATTTTAACAGATGACTAGTCTACATTACACTTCAAGTTTACTGTATGTTCATAATGCAGTGCAGGTTTGCAACCTGGATTGCAATGTTCATTTGCATTAAGAAATATGCATTATAACAACTTAACTAGCTAGCTGTAATCAGGACTAAAACAAGGTGGATTTCAAGGCTTGCAGAGTTGCATCGATATTGCCAACTCTCGACAGGACCTGGCTGTCAGTCTGAAGTTGAGAAAAGTATTCGGAGATATATTGCGTTATTTTCATGAGAGTAACTTTACTCATTCACATTTAATCTATATACTTTTATGCATGTGTTTGTATTTTAGCTAGCTAGCTGAGAGAAGTAGGCTATAAATTAAAATACCCAGTTTCCAAAACCATATTGCTCGATCGCATCGAGTAGCGACTGCTCTTCCCTGCTAGTCCATCCTCCCTCCGCTTCGGGACCCCAGAGTGTGAAGCGCCCGCCGTCGACTTGCTGATAACCGTGCCATCGCCGATGATTACCGATTTCTGCACCCGCGGAGAAGCATTCCGGACACAATTCGATATCTGGGCAGTCAGTACAGCGAAGCCGCAGATTCGTAACGTCTGCAAGGCAGTTTACGCAGTACTTCTTTCCTAGGTCGGCCATGTTGCTGGCTTCTTGCTTGTTGTTGGAAGCAGCAGTGTCGCGGGGGGAGGGCATGCGTACTGGAGTCTCAAAACTGCGTCTCATTAATATTAATAAGCTTAGCGCAAAGGTCTGTGATTGGCTTACATGCTCAGTTTCCAGGACAACTCAAAACACCAATAGGTTCATTGACTAACGTTTAGGATTTCTTGACACATAACTGTGTTTAAATTAATTTGTGTTCATATATTTGAATGTTGCCTTACACCTTGGGACTTCATTGACACACTTAAGTAATTTTCTAGCTTTTTTTTGTCAGGAATACTACATTCCCATGGATGGGGAGGCAGAGCAACAAGATAATGACACTGAAAACATAGAGCTGAAGAACAATGAGCAACTCCAGAAGACACAAGCTGTAGAGCCCTCAGAGGAGGGCAAATCCCCTAATGTTGATGACAGTAAGAATAAACCTGACACCCCTGCAGATGAGGATGAGGAGGCTGGAGCAGTGGAGTCTGAAAAAGCCTCACCAGATACTGCAGGGGAACAGGCAACAGATTGCGCCTCAACCGATGTTACAGTATTGCTTCCATCCCTCTCCTCACCCCAACCTGGGGCCAGGTCAACGGTCAGCTCCAGATCAAGCTGGTGGAGTATTTTTGCAAGAAGACGGGTGACGATGCACGTCCTAAGTAGGAGAAGGCCGTGTCTGACCAGGAGCAGCGCTACCAGAAGTATATAGCCATCATGGAGGACCTGAAGTGGCAGCACTGGCACGACTCGGAGGTGGCCCAGCAGCAAGCCGAGGAGCTGCGGCAGCAGAGCCAGGAGAAGGTGGATCGCAAGCTCGAGGCCCCGCTGCATGCCAAAGAGGAGCTCGTCGAGGGCCTGCACCTCATCGACTTCAAGCAGCTGAAGATCAAGAACCAAACATAAAACGAGAAGATCAAGGAGCGCAACGAGGATCTCCTCAAACTGTGCAAGAAGATCCACTTGATGACTTGTGTTATGTAGGCTATTCCAAAAACTACAGCAAACTACCAGCTTTTTTTCTTATAAGAGAATCAACTATTCTTTCTGATGTTCAGTAGATGGCGACATTGTAAAGGGAACAATTATCACCCTATGCCTGAGCATGCTGTAAAGGTCTCTGATCAGTCATAAATCACTAACTGTTCACAGATGAAGACCATATGTATTATGATAAGTAGTCTGCTACTTTCTTTGCTGACATTTGTTTTAGTTGTATTGCATTTACAACACCAGGTTATATTACAGTTGTCATGAAGGAAACTACCATACTCAAGATTGGTGGTAGAGAGTGCACTGAGCAGTTTATTTGCAATGACTTTAAGCTGTAATTAAAATATTACATTTGAATTTAGATTTTCATTTCATTCAGCGGTTTAGTTGTCCAGTTAGCCGAAATCAGATACCCTCCAAAAATAAAATAATAATACATTTCCAGTACAGGCCAGGGTGGAAAGAATCAGTCATTACTTATCAAACATCTTTTTCAGATATGAAATGTCAAAAGGCTGACACATTTAGCTCTTTGATCAGCAGCAACATCTACTTACTAACAACTGTTGGGTCAAAGCAATACCCTGCTGTGCAAATACTGTATCTATCATAAAGCACAACTTTCTCAGCATAGCATCATTGAGGAGGATGCATTCAGGAGGATGCATTGAAATTAGGTTTACTCCCTCAAGTGGAGTCTGACTATAACTGCAATCTTTTCAGAATTCTGATGACCCGGGATTGGGTGGGGTCCACACAAATCTTCTGACCTGTCTTCAGAGTTGCGCTGTGCATAGGACCACATTGGAGAGTAATAAGAAACAGTCATGTTAAGTCAAACATTCACAATAGGAAGGTATGTATAATGTGTCAAACAAAATTCATGTAAAGGTACAGTAAAACAAAGTGTGTGGTGAGTAAATTATGAACAATAATACAGTAATAATAATACGCAGACAAACCCTGCTTAAGACAGAAACAGAGAGAGACACCTGATAAAATATACATTTATACATTTAGCTTGGCATTAGTCAGCCTCTTCCAGTAGTGATTAGGATAAACATTCAGTTTAGTCCATGTTATCAATAGTGTAGGTCGGTACAGAATGGCTTGTTTGGGTAAAATAGCTATACTACTACCCCAATCCCTCCACAGAATGACAGACAACACACTGGCTGACCACAGTAAACTGAGAATGACAGCTTAAGTTAGTTAACCTGGTGATCCAGAGAGTCCTGGTAAGCCTGGGGGTCCTGGGGATGATGGTGCTTGTTCTCGTGCTTGTTCTTCACCAGAGAAACCACCATAATCATACACATTATAGTCATACGCATAATAGTTATACAAATCCACGCCTGATTCCCTTGATGGTGTCATGCTCATTGATTCCTCTGTGTGGTTGGGGACAAGGACACTGTAGAGGTGTTTGGGCTAGGGGCTGTGGTGCCTTCCCAGTCTGGGTCATTTAAAGGCCTAGGAAATGGGGAAAATATCTGATTAAATTCATTACGGTTTATTACATGCTCAGTTAAAATGGCCACAAACCAGAGGGGAAAAGGACAGAGGAATACGTTGTAAAATGACAGATAAATTGTGTATACCTTATCTTTAACACAATATGCATGCTATGCAAAAAAACAGGGAAGGAGTAAGATAAAAAAAACTCCCCACTGATATGAGTAAGAAAGCACAGTTACCGGATATTACAGCTATTCGATTATGAAAACCAAATCACACAAATACGCTAAGCAAAAAATTAAGCTAAGACATTTGCATTATATTAAGTCCTGTATATTGTGTTATATCACATCCAGAGACTCACCCAAACAGTGGCGCAAAGTAGTTTGTGACATTCACACATACCTTCCTGCCATCCGCCAGTGTCTCACTAGGAGGAATGTCAGCAATGGTTAATGACTGAAAAATACTGACTATTTAACTGACCACACGGTTCGCACGCACACACACACATACACATACACATACACACACACTGACATGATTTCTGTGGAGTTACACACTGGTGGTGCAGGGAACCTGTACTCTATGCTTCTGACAAGGGACCGGTTGGTTGTGTGTTTCTGCCATGTCTTACAGTGACATCCTTCACTCTTTACAAGCCCCGGTTCACCATTGGCTGGTGGGAAGCCTTGACAGTGACAAGGTCAATCGGTCATTGATAAGCCGTTATTTGTCATGCAACTACATTGAACAAAAATATAAATGCAACATGAGCTGAAATAAAAGAAAATGTTCTATATGCAGAAAAATATTATTTCTCTCAATTATTTTGCACAAATTTGTTTACATCCTTATAAGTGAGCATTTCTCCTTTGCCAATATAATCCATCAACCTGACAGGTGTGGCATATCAAGAAGCTGATTAAACAGCATTATCATTACACAGGTGCACCTTGAGCTGGGGACAATAAAAGGCCACTCTAAAATGTGCAGTTTTGTCACACAACACAATGCCACAGATGTTTCAAGTTTTGAGGGAGAGTGGAATTGGCATGCTGACTGCAGGAATGTCTACCAGAACTGTTGCCAGATAATTGAATGTTCATTTCTCTACCATAAGTCGCCTCCAATATCGTTTTAGAGAATTGGCAGTACGTCCAACCGGCCTCACAACCTCACACATGTATGCCGTCGCGTGGGCGAGCGGTTTGCTGATGTCAACATTGTGAACAGAGAGCCCCATGGTGGGTGTGGGGTTATGGTATGGGCAGGCATAAGCTATGGACTACGAACACAATTGCATTTTATCAATGGCAATTTGAATGCACAGCGATACCGTGACGAGATCCTGATTCCCATTGTCGTGCCATTCATCCGCCGCCATCACCTCATGTTTCAACATGATAATGCATGGCCCCATGTTGCAACGATCTGTACACAATTCCCGGAAGCTGAAAATGTCCTGCATACTCACCAGACATGTCACCCATTGAGATTGTTTAGGATGCTCTGGATCGACGTCTATGATAGCGTGTTCCAGTTCCCACCAATATCCAGCATCTTCGCACAGCCATTGAAGAGGAGTGGAACAACATTTTACAGGCCACAATCAACAACCTGATCAACTCTATGCGAAGGAGATGTTTCACTACATGAGGCAAATGGTGGTCACACCAGATACTGACTGGTTTTCTGATCCCCTCCCCTACTTTTTTTTTTAAAGGTATCTGTGATCAACATATGGATATCTGTATTCCCAGTCATGTGAAATCCATAGATTAGGGCCTGATTTCCTTACATGAACTGTAACTCAGTAAAATCTTTGAAATTGTTGCATGTTGCGTTCATATTTCTGTTCAGCATACTGTATATCTGAAGTGTTGTTGTTAAATTATACATTCAGCTTGTTGAACTGATTAACATAGGCCTACAGACTAAAATAGCTTACCCATGACACCAGCCGCAAATGAAGGGGAATTGACAGGCCGTTCTGACTTTGAGGGAAGAGTTGAGTTTGTTTCTGAGGAGAGACAGAAACAAACTAGTAGGATGTGATGGATTGGTTTTTTACTGTCTCTAATCTCTAACCCAGGGTTTCCCAAACCCTAAGGGGTGCATGTTTTGGTTTTTGTTCTAGCATTACACAGCTGATTCAAATGATAAAAGCTTGATGATTAGTTGATTATTTGAATCAGCTGTGTACTGCTAGAGCAAAAAACAAAATGTGCACCCCTTGGGGTCCCCAGGACCGAGTTTGGGAAGCCCTGCTCTAACCTATACTATTGGTATGAGATCTTGTGATCTATGGATGAAGATGACTCAAAGCTAGAGTGTGACCCACCTTCCTTGTCATCTGATGGTGGAGCCATTGCCAGTTGTGTGCTCTCAGCTGTCTAGTTGTTGGTAACTGTTTGCCTGGTCTCTGGTTCAGGGGTTGTCCAGCGGGAATCATCAGAGATTTTCAGGCAAAACTCTCCAAACCTCACAGTCTCCACATCAGTACTTTCTGTGTATGGGCTCTCCACTGTGGCAATCAAATCAAATCAAGCTTTATTTATACAGCACATTTCAGACATGGAATGCAACGTGATGTTCTTCACAGGATTTTTTTTAAATAAAAACAATTAAAATAAAAACTAAAATGCTACACAATAAACATAAGAGGATAAAAAACAAAAGATACCAAGCTATATGGAATTGTTTTAAGAAGGTCATTTGGCTATTTGATTTAGAATTTTAAGACCACTTGAAGTATAAAAAAAATATGTAAAACAAGTATTTGATGAACAATTTTATTTGGTCTTACTGCTATTAGCCCATACAAACACATTTAATTACAGATTCACTAAATGGAACAACAGTTAGTCCCCCCAAATAAATGTAAAGGAAGATTGTTCCAGCGTCGTCCAGGGTAGGGGAGGGAATGGCCGGCAGGGATGTAGCTCAGTTGATAGAGCATGGCGTTTGCAACGCCAGGGTTGTGGGTTCAATTCCCACGGGGGGCCAGTATAAAAAAATATGTATTCACTAACTGTAAGTCGCTCTGGATAAGAGCGTCTGCTAAATGACTAAAATGTAAATGTAAATGTAAATATCTCAGAGATATACGACAGATCAGGAAGTGTTCTTTTTAAAAATGTTCTTTAACATGTATTTAACCCCATATTTTTGGCACTAAACAGTCTCCATATACTGTATACTTCCATTAACTGGTACCAGGGGACCTTCAGACGAGTCTTGTGAGGCCTGTGGGCGTCCTAGAGCAAAACAACCGATATGTACATGTTCGTGAGAATCTCACCTAGCCCAAACTGTTCGGATGCTACAGACAGAAGTTGGCAGATCGGCTGTATCAACTTCAGACGAGTCCCAAGATGCAAAACAGAGAACACCATTGTGTTCGTGATAGTCTCATCTTTCCATAAAGGGGTCATAATGGTTTGTTGGACAAACCGTTCGGACACTCCCGACGATTTTGTAAGAATACAGATTTTCGGGATGTGTCATGGTCTGACAAACACTGCTCTAGCTCTGTCACCTTTCACCACAGTGAAAATCAAAGCTGTGCTTTCTGATAAGCTGCCAAGGGGTAACATATATAAACTGAATAGTACCGGACCCAATATTGGACCTTGTGGAACACCACGTGATATGTATTTTCTCTGAGTTACAGTGCATTCGGAAAGTATTCAGACCCCTTCCCTTTTTCCACTTTTTGTTATGTTACAGCCTTATTCTAAGATTGATTAAATAAATAAAAATCCTCATCAAGCTACACACAATACCCAATAACGAAAAAGCAAAAACTGGTTTTTAGAAATGTTTGCAAATGTATTAAAAATAAAAACAGAAATACCTTATTTACATAAGTATTCAGACCCTTCGCTATGAGACTCGAAATTGAGCTCAGGTGCATCCTGTTTCCATTTATCATCCTTGAGATGTTTCTACAACTTGATTGGAGTCCACCTGTGGTAAATTCAAATGATTGGACATGATTGGGAAAGGCACCCACCTGTCTATATAAGGTCCCACAATTGACAGTGCATGTCAGAGCAAAAACCAAGCAATGAGGTCGAAGGAATTGTCCGTAGAGCTCTGAGACAGGATTGTGTCGAGGCACAGATCTGGGTAAGGGTACCAAAACATTTCTGCAGCATTGCATTTTATTGCATGACATAAGTATTTGATACATCAGAAAAGCAGAACTTAATATTTGGTACAGAAACTTTTGTTTGCAATTACAGAGATCATAAGTTTCCTGTAGGTCTTGACCAGATTTTGGCCCACTCCTCCATACAGACCTTCTCCAGATCCTTCAGGTTCCGGGGCTGTCGCTGGGCAATACAGACTTTCAGCTCCCTCCAAAGATTTTCTATTGGGTTCAGGTCTGGAGACTGGCTAGCCCACTCCAGGACCTTGAGATGCTTCTTACGGAGCCACTCCTTAGTTGCCATGGCTGTGTGTTTCGGGTCGTTGTCATGCTGGAAGACCCAGCCACGACCCATCTTCAATGCTCTTACTGAGGGAAGGAGGTTGTTGGCCAAGATCTCGCGATACATGGCCCCATCCATCCTCCCCTCAATACGGTGCAGTCGTCCTGTCCCCTTTGCAGAAAAGCATCCCCAAAGAATGATGTTTCCACCTCCATGCTTCACGGTTGGGATGGTGTTCTTGGGGTTGTACTCATCCTTCTTCTTCCTCCAAACACGGCGCGTGGAGTTTAGACCAAAAAGCTCTATTTTTGTCTCATCAGACCACATGACCTTCTCCCATTCCTATACTCGCAACATAGGGAGTTGGAGGTCCTGTGGTGACATCAAACGGTGTGGAAGTCTCCTGAAATGAATAAAATACAATTTATTATAGAATTGAATGACAATTATTGTAGCATACACCAATAGTTTAAATACTGTAAAAAGTCACTTACTGAAAACTCCTTTACAGTGTACTGTCTTCCCGAAGGAGGTGGGGAAGCATCAGGAGGCCAGCTATAGAATGGTTGTGTGTTACGATCCAACTTGGGTCTTGTGTCGTTATGTCTTCCTCCAAGGCAATGTTCATTCTCTCCACATTGTCTTGGAGGACTGCTCGCTTGGAATTGTTCCTTTGCTGTGGGTTGCACTCCATTTTTTCTATTTTGGCTCTACTCAAATCCAATAACTTCACCGCCTGAGTGGCAGCATGTCTCTGAGTACGTGTTGAGTTAGTGAGTAGTCTAAGCTAAAAAGGGATATTCCTCCAGTATTTCATATTTATTGTCACATGGTTTAGTAACTCTCTCCTTTGTGTGAATGTTTCCTCAATAATACTTTTTAACTTGTTCAAATCCCTCTCCCCTTCTATCTTTCTCATTTCTTCTTTCATTAGTGATACTGCATCTGATGGGGCCTGGCATGTCGGTGGCGCCAATGGTTGGAGTGTCAGTTCTACTTTTTATTTTGGATGTCTAAGACGCTCCCTCACCCTCTGCAGCTCTTCTCCATATTTGCCGGACTATGCCTCTCCATCTGTTCCTTAGTTTGTCCATAATGCACGTAAGCCACACCGTAGTGGGTGAACCCCATTTCGCCTTCAGGTGTGGCCATTTCAAGATTATGGCATTTGCCATTTGAATTTTCTGGTACTTTTCAGGATATGTTGTGTACTGCAGTGATATGTTGTGTACTGAAATGATATGTTGTGTACTGCAGTGCTTCGTCAACAACTCTAGACAGCAACATACCCCTCAGGTGACGGAATTGAGTTTTTGTGAGACTTTGTTCCGTAATGCCTTTTCAAGCTCCAGTGACAGTGTCCTCACATATCGTGAAATTGTCTGGCCAGACTTTTTCGGGGGCGTCAGCTCCAGATGTGCCTTCCAGGGGACACACTTCAAGATTCAAGATGAACTCTGTATAAAAAACAAACACAAAACATTGTGAATTCAAATTTTTGGAATACCTCCCCCAAGTTCTCTATTGTGTGTATTTCAAGTTGTTTTATTCACTCACATGGCAGATAATTACATAAACCTACAAAAACCTCAGACAGATATGCTAAATAATTATCCCTACCTTTATTTGAACTGATAAAAATAAGACTTTGCTGTATATACCTTGTAAGTCATCTGGAAATGTCCGCTCCTGAGGTGCAAGGGACCTGTATATTTGGGGACGCCTGAGCCACTGTGACCTTCAGTTTGCCTCCATCTTGGAGCGGAGTGTCATCCTCGAGGTCAAGGTAGTCGTTCCAGTCCTCATCCCAATATTTTATATCAGTGACGTCCATTTCAGAATATATTTATTTATTTTGCGAGTAAATATTTTAAACAAAATGATATTCCAATACCAAGATATATTATATTTAAGATTATGATTCTAGGAAGAGTTAATCTGAATATTGTGAGTTTATTTTCATATGGCATTGGCATTTTTCCTATTTTGTTGCCTTACAACCTGGAATTAAAATTGTTTTCTTGGGGGTTTGTATCATTTGATGTACACAACATGCCTACCACTTTGAAGATGGAAAACAAATTTTTTTGTGAAACAAACAAGAAATAAGACAAAAAAACAGGAAACTTGAGCGTGCATAACTATTCACCTGCCCAAAGTCAATACTTTGTAGAGCCACCTTTTGCAGCAATGTCAGGCTGACGTGTATGCGGTAACGAAGTCAAGCGCAGGCCACCGAGCTACTGGCAGACGTACTTTACTGAACACAGTATAGAAAGTACAAAACCAAAATACCTCCTAACAGGGAGGAAATAATACTAGCACATAACAGCTTGCCGACCTCACGAAAAACAATCACACACAATAAACTATGAGAGACAGGGGTATTTAAAGGGAATACAATGCAACATAATAGGAAACAGGTGTAAACAATAAAGACCAAACAAGACAAACACCGAAACATAGATCGGTAGCAGCTAGTACTCCGGGGACGACGAACGCCGAAGCCTGCCCGAGCAAGGAGGAGGAGCAGCCTCGGCTGAATCCATGACAAGCAATTACAGCTGCAAGTCTCTTGGGGTATGTCTCTATAAGCTTGGCACATCTAGCCACTGGGATTTTTGCCCATTCTTCAAGGCAATACTGCTCCAGCTCCTTCAAGTTGGATGGGTTCTGCTGGTGTACAGCAATCTTTAAGTCATACCACAGATTCTCAATTGGATTGAGGTCTGGGCTTTGACTAGGCCATTCCAAGACATTTAAATGTTTCCCCTTAAACCACTCGAGTGTTGCTTTAGCAGTATGCTTAGGGTCATTGTCCTGCTGGAAGGTGAACCTCTGTCCCCGTCTCAAATCTCTGGAAGACTGAAACCGGTTTCCCTCAAGAATTTCCCTGTATTTAGCACCATCCATCATTCCTTCAATTCTGACCAATTTCCTAGTCTCTGCCGATGAAAAACATCCCTACAGCATGATGCTGCCACCACCATGCTTCACTGTGGGGATGGTGTTCTCGGGGTCATGAGAGGTGTTGGGTTTGCACCAGACATAGTGTTTTCCTTGATGGCCAAAAAGCTCAATTTTAGTCTAATCTGACCAGAGTACCTTCTTCCATATGTTTGGGGAGTCTCCCACATGGCTTTTGGCGAACACCAAACGTGTTAATATTTTCTTTAAGCAATGTTTTTTTTCTGGCCACTCTTCAGTAAAGCCCAGCACTGTGGAGTGTACGGCTTAAAGTGGTCCTACAGATACTCCATTCTCCGCTGTGGAGCTTTGCAGATCCTTCAGGGTTATCTTTGGTCTTTTTGTTGCCTCTCTGATTAATGCCCTCCTTGCCTGGTCCGTGAGTTTTGGTGGGCAGCCCTCTCTTGGCAGGTTTGTTGTGGTGCCATATTCTTTCCATTTTTTAATAATGGATTTAATGGTGCTCCGTGGGATGTTCAAAGTTTCAGATATTTTTTTTATAACCCAACACTGATCTGTACTTCTCCACAACTTTGTCCCTGACCTGTTTGGAGAGCTCCTTGGTCTTCATGGTGCCGCTTGCTTGGTGGTGCCCCTTGCTTAGTGGTGTTGCAGACTCTGGGGCCTTTCAGAACAGGTGTATATATGCTGAGATCATGTGACAGATCATGTGACACTTAGATTGCACACAATTAACAAATTATGTGATTTATGAAGGTAATTGGTTGACCCAGATCTTATTTAGGGGCTTCATAGCAAAGGGGGTGAATACATATGCACGCACCACTTTTCCATTATTTATTTGCAGCAGTTTCCATGTTGCAAGGTGTTTGGCAGGTTACATTCAACTCTGAAATTAGGGTCACCACTGTGGATTATGGCTAGATGGATAATTACTCTAGCAAGATTTTTGAGGTTTGTTGCAGAGGACAGGCCACCATATTGAAAACAAGCTTGCATGGGCATTATATGTTTGTCATACACTGTGACTGTGAAGCAATTATCCTCTCCAGTAGTTTTGAATGCTGCCTTTCTTTTTCTACTTTTGTGATTGTTGTTTTGTTGTCATTTAAAAAACACTGGATTAAGGATAAGGTTGTGGGAACTTTTACATCACAGCCCAAGCCTCAATGCGATTCACCAGTCATTCATTACTTGAATGTCTGTCTATCCAGGAAAATGCATGTTGTGTTGTCAAGTGGGTTAAGGTGTTGTTTCAAGACTTAGTTGTCTTGTACACTAAGTTGCAGGTCCATTCCCTGTTTGGGGCAAGAATGGGACCAACTCTTATAGTGGTGCTACATAATCAGAGTTGGACAGGGTAGAGTTCTCAATTGTGACTACCCTCTAAGTGTTAAACAAAATGTAAGGCAACACAATGTTTGAAGTTGACATATTGCCTTTACTCTAAATATGTATTCTGACTTGGGGGCCAAGGCTTTAGCTTCATGGAATTCACAAGTTCCTCACATGATATGTGGTTGAGTGGGAAATTCCCAAAGCAACAGCTATCTTAATGTTCCTGGGGTTGGGGGTTCTATTCTTCTGGCTGTCCCACATTGTCTCCTTCTCCTCCTGTTTCTAATGTCTAAATAAAGCATTTGAAAATAATTGGGGAATTCCACTTTAATAATGTGGGCGTTCCTGCATCCCATTGATTCTGATTACGGCGAGGGAAGTACCTAGTTAGCTTTGAAGGAAGTAGCTAGCTAGCTCCAGTACAGTAGATGGCGGCATGCACCCATTTGTTTGCGGATCACCATAATACCATAGATGAAGAAGTAGCTAGCTAACGTTAGCTATGACACCGGTCCTGCCTGCCGAGTTATCAGAACAGCAAGAATGCAGTGCTCGACAGGCGAGGGCGAAGGACACTGTGTACCATGTTCTAACTAGCTAGCTACTTCCCTTGTCGTAACGTTGTTATCAAAACTGCGATCCTTCCCTAACCCATAGGAAGTCCCACCCAGCGATTACAATAAAATGGAAGAAGCCCTCAAAGCAATGTCCATGCTAAAACGTTCTCTTTTTTTGCCACTAGAGGACTCTAACTATCTCTTTGGTTTAGATCACTGACTTCCATTGAACCAGAAATAAAATGAGGGAGTGGCATGTCTCGCTTCCTCTTCCGTCTCTGTCTCTACGTTGATGAAAATAAAGAGGAGTTTGTGCAGATGCAGGAACGGCCCGAATTGCGGGCTGTAATTGCACCCTTCTCTACACATTTGGGGTGGACAATAGCCTTGAGGTTAGAGCGTTGGTCCTCTAACCATACGGTGGCTGGTTTGAATCATGGTGCCGACAAGTAGAAGAAATGTGGTGTTCTTGAGCAAGGCACTTCATCCCAGTTGCTCCAGAGATGCTGTGACCCCACTATCTGAAGGAGTTGGGATATGCAAGAAAACACATATCCAAATTCTCTACCATTTTGATTGCAACATCATTTGTAATCTCACAATGGGCCTGGCAACTGTAGCCTATAGAGTACTTAGACAACTCTAGAAAAAGTATTTCGTTCCCAGTGACGTTAAAGTATTAACATATTTTTGAAATCTTTAGAAAAATATAACAGCTCTGTATCTAAATCTTTTAGAATTTTTGTGTACAATAAGATGTTAAATATTTATTGAAAAACAATATCAATCAATATTTACGCTATAAACTATTTGTATTTCACCATTTGATTCTATGAGTGACACAGTATGCCAAAGCATTATTTTTGTGTTTTGATGCTGCTTTTTACATGCACTAATACACCCAAAAAGTTTTTTCACGACTCTCTTAAAAACACCAACAATTAAATTGAAGAACCACTTTGGGTGTTTCAGAGTACTTCTATTCTGTTTTAAAACACTTTCTGTGAATCATAACACTTACAGTGCATTAGGAAGGTATTCAGACCCCTTGACTCTTTCCACATTTTGTTACGTTACAGCCTTATTCTAAAATGTATTAAATAAAAAATGTCCCTCATCAATCTACACACAATACCCCATAATGACAAAGCGAAAACAATTGTTTTGTGTGTTTATTTACATAAGTATTCAGACCATTTGCTATGAGACTCGAAATTGAGCTCAGGTGCATCCTGTTTCCATTGATCATCCTTGAGATGTTTCTACAACTTGATTGGAGTCCACCTGTGGTAAATTCAATTGATTGGACATGATTTGGAAAGGGATACACCTGTCTATAGAAGGTCCCACAGTTGACAGTGCATGTCAGAGCAAAAACCAAGCCATGAGGTGGAAGGAATTATCTGTAGAGCTCCGAAACAGGATTGTGTCGAGGCACAGATCTGGGGAAGGGTACTAAAAAATAATGTTGCATTGAAGGTCCCCAAGAAGACAGTGGCATCATTCTTAAATGGAAGAAGTTTGGAACCACCAAGACTCTTCCTAGATCTGGCCGCCAGGCCAAACTGAGCAATCGAGGGAGAAGGGCCTTGGTCAGGGAGGTGATGGTCAATCTGACAGAGCTCCAGAGTTCCTCTTGGAGATGGGAGAACCATCTCTGCAGCACTCCACCAATCAGGCCTATATGGTAGAGTGGCCAGATGGAAGCCACTCCTCAGTAAAAGGCACAACAGCCCGGTTGGAGTTTGCCAAAAGGCACTAAAGGACTCTCAGACTATGATAAACAACATTCTCTGGTCTGATGAAACCAAGATTGAACTCTTTGGCCTGAATGTCAAGCATCACTTCTTGAGGAAACCTGGCACCATCCCTACGGTGAAGCATGGTGGTGGCAGCATCATGCTGTGGGGATGTTTTTCAGCGGCAGGGATTGACAGACTAGTCAGGATCGAGGGAAAGATGAACGGAGCAAAGTACAGAGAGATCCTTGATGAAAACATGCTCCAGAGCGCTCAGGACCTTAGACTGAGGCGAAGGTTCACCTTCCAACAGGACAATGACCCTAATCACACAGCCAAGACAACGCAGGAGTGGCTTCGGGACAAGTCTCTGAATGTCCTTGAGTGGCCCAGCCAGAGCCCTGACTTGAACCCAATCGAACATCTCTGGAGAGACCTGAAAATAGCTGTGCAGCGACACTCCCCATCCAACCTGACAGAGCTTGAGAGGATCTGCAGAGAAGAATGGGAAAAACTCCCCAAATACATGTGTGCCAAGCTTATAGCTTCATACCCAAGAAGACTTGAGAATGTAATCGCTGCCAAAGGTGCTTCAACAAAGTACTGAATAAAGGGTCTGAATACTTATGTAAATGTGATATTTCGAACAACCTATTTTTGCTTTGTCATTATGGGATATTGTGTGTATATTGATGGGGGGGGGGGGGACTATTTGAATAAGGCTGTAACTTAACAAAATGTGGGAAAAGTCAAAGGGTCTGAATACTTTCGGAATGCACTGTACTTCCATTAATTTTTTCATCTGTTTCCGGGGGACCTTAAGACAAGTCTTGTGAGGCCTGTGGGTGTCCTAGAGCAAAACAACTGACACATATGTGTTTGTTAGAGTCTCGCCTTTCCACAGAGGGGTCATTAGTTTGTAGCCCAAACTGTTCGGACGCTACAGACGATTCTGTGAGAAGACCGATTTTCGGGATGTCTCATGGTCTGACAAACACCCCTCTAGCTCTGTCACCTTTCACCGCAGATGCGGAACTGAGACATAGGCTGATGCAGTGGATTGAAAGGCATCAAATGCACACAAAAAAAACATACCTCTAGCTTAAGGTTGCTACAATATAAAGGAATGCAATCAAACATTACTTGACATTAATTTACACATTCACACGTTCTTAGGTTCACATTTCTTGGTCATCTTTAACCACAAGCACAATAGGCCTACAAATCACTGCACTATATAATATAATAAATAATATGCCATTTAGCAGACGCTTTTATCCAAAGCGACTTACAGTCATGCGTGCATACATTATTTTTTTTTTTGTGTATGGGTGGTCCCGGGGATCGAACCCACTACCTTGGCGTTACAAGCGCCGTGCTCTACCAGCTGAGCTACAGAGGACCACTATCAAACCGGTATTGGCATATTTCCTATGCACATTTCATATACAATTTCCTTGCCTATGATCTTAGTTATTTGCATGTGTAGACGATAACGTCTTAGTACGGTATCTCCAGTTAGTGTGAGATGAAGTGAGATGATGTACAAAGGCTGAATCGTGACTACCTCTCTGGCAACAGAGAGGTTGTTGTTGTGGTTGCTTTGTTTTTATTCTCTTAGTCGTTTTTAATTCATAACTTCCTGATTCTGAAACTGTAGGCTGATCGATGTTGGCTGCTGTCATGGTTCCTGTTTGTTGAGTAGTCTCTCTTGCTGGTTTGGTCCCAGGTTGCTGAGTAGTCTCTCTTGCTGGTTTGGTTGGCTGAGTGGTTGCTGTACAGCCAGCCAGTCAGCGACCCAGGAGTTGTCCAGTGAGAATCACAGTTGATTCAAATACAGAACTCTCTGTATGATACATCTCCACATCTGTGGTGTCTCTGCTTACAATGGAGAGCAGTGATTCCCTGTTTAGTAATTCCCTTTACATCCTCACAAATGTATTAAAGAGTAATCTACCCCAAATCTCAAGAGGGGTATATACATACGGCAATTGTAAACACTTTCATGTTTAAAAATCAACTAATTTGAGCTTATCATTAAAAAAAAAAAGTCAATCACTTTGGCACATGTTTCAGATGTAAGTGGTACATTTTCTAAACTCTTAGTATTAAAGTCAAAACTGATAACACTTGTAATGACCCCTGTCTTATGTTCAGGACCTTTGATTGAGCATTCATTGGAGTTGAACACATCTTTCACCCCTGAGTCATTCATACAAAATCAACGTTTTTCGCGAAATACCATGAGAACATTTAATTTAGTCACCAATACATCAGATAATGATAGGCTCACCAGTTAGTCATTTTAATTACCACTTAATCCAATAGCAAAAAATATATGATATACTATTCAAAATTGATATTTTTGAAGTGCTGATAGAAGGAATAATAGAGGGTAAAAACCATTTTCCATATAATATTTAGCTATGTACCAGTATGAATGTTACCAAGACAGCCTCTCAGACAGGCAGGAGCTGATGGGGGGTGTGGCTCAAGGAAGTCTTCTGGGCCCTCATCTTCCTTGAGGTCATTGACAGCGCAGCCCGGGATGTTGATAGTAGGTGGAAATATGTTGAAGATCTAAATCTGGTCCACACTTGTACAACAGGAAACATCAGCACAACTCAGCAGGCCCTGAACAACTTCGACACGTGGGTTCTTGCAAGCAGAATGTCACTGAATCCTGCCAAGTGCAAGGTCCTATCAGTGACCTTCACAGGAAATCCACAACACCATCCTAGGAGGATACTCCAGTTATACTGAGGCACTTCAGACTCTGTCCCTAACCCGGCTTCAAGACGGACACAACTCTGCACTGACTTCGCCTCCTAAAATCTAAATTCAGAGACTAGCTACCTCCTGCCCAATTCACAGTGACAGGCAGGAACACCCGCAGCCAAAACAAACGGACTCTACCAAAGTCTAGAACTGAACGGTACATGAGGTCACCAATCCCATATTTCTTGCTTTAGGACAGCAGGACATTATTGATTTAAAGATTTTTGCTAATATTCTTTGTATTTTGTTGCTCTTATCCATTAATATTTTATATGCTCATGGATTTCAGTTTGTATTGACTGCTAAAAATTTAATAAGAAACGTGAAAACTTGAAAAAGGATACATTTTTTTCAAGTTTACTGCAAACCAATTGTACACTGCTCAAAAAAATAAAGGGAACACTAAAATAACACATCCTAGATCTGAATGAATGAAATAATCTTATTAAATACTTTTTTCTTTACATAGTTGAATGTGCTGACAACAAAATCACACAAAAATTATCAATGGAAATCAAATGTATCAACCCATGGAGGTCTGGATTTGGAGTCACCCTCAAAATTAAAGTGGAAAACCACAATACAGGCTGATCCACCTTTGATGTAATGTCCTTAAAACAAGTCAAAATGAGGCTCAGTAGTGTGTGTGGCCTCCACGTGCCTGTATGACCTCCCTACAACGCCTGGTCATGCTCCTGATGAGGTGGCGGATGGTCTCCTGAGGGATCTATTTTATTTTTATTTTTATTTTATTTTTTTATTCTCCCAGACCTGGACTAAAGCATCCGCCAAGTCCTGGACAGTCTGTGGTGCAACGTAGCATTGGTGGATGGAGCGAGACATGATGTCCCAGATATGCTCAATTGGATTCAGGTCTGGGGAACGGGCGGGCCAGTCCATAGCATCAATGCCTTCCTCTTGCAGGAACTGCTGACACACTCCAGCCACATGAGGTCTAGCATTGTCTTGCATTAGGAGGAACCCAGGGCCAACCGCACCAGCATATGGTCTCATAAGGGGTCTGAGGATCTCATCTCGGTACCTAATGGCAGTCAGGCTACCTCTGGCGAGCACATGGAGGGCTGTGCGGCCCCACAAAGAAATGCCACCCCACACCATGACTGACCCACCGCCAAACCGGTCATGCTGGAGGATGTTGCAGGAAGCAGATCGTTCTCCACGGCGTCTCCAGACTCTGTCACGTCTGTCACGTGCTCAGTGTGAACCTGCTTTCATCTGTGAAGAGCACAGGGCGCCAGTGGCGAATTTGCCAATCTTGGTGTTCTCTGGCAAATGCCAAACGTCCTGCACGGTGTTGGGCTGTAAGCACAACACCCACCTGTGGACGTCGGGCCCTCATACCACCCTCATGGAGTCTGTTTCTGACCGTTTGAGCAGACACATGCACATTTGTGGCCTGCTGGAGGTCATTTTGCAGGGCTCTGGCAGTGCTCCTCTTGCTCCTCCTTGCACAAAGGCGGAGGTAGCAGTCCTGCTGCTGGGTTGTTGCCCTCCTACGGCCTCCTCTACGTCTCCTGATGTACTGGCCTGTCTCCTGGTAGCGCCTCCATGCTCTGGACACTACGCTGACAGACACAGCAAACCTTCTTGCCACAGCTCGCATTGATGTGCCATCCTGGATGAGCAGCATTACCTGAGCCACTTGTGTGGGTTGTAGACTCCGTCTCATGCTACCACTAGAGTGAAAGCACCGCCAGCATTCAAAAGTGACCAAAACATCAATCAGGAAGCATAGGAACTGAGAAGTGGTCTGTGGTCACCAACTGCAAAACCAGTCCTTTATTGGGGGTGTCTTGCTAATTGCCTATAATTTCCACCTGTTGTCTATTCCATTTGCACAACAGCATGTGAAATGTATTGTCAATCAGTGTTGCTTCCTAAGTGGACAGTTTGATTTCACAGAAGTGTGATTGACTTGGAGTTACATTGTGTTGTTTAAGTGTTCCCTTTATTTTTTTGAGCAGTGTATAAAATTATTTGTTTGTATCCAATGTAAAGTTTGGAGCATGTTGAAAAAAATGTCAGTCTTACAATTTCAGTATCCTTATACAGTACATACATAGAAAAAAATCATCAGATATAGGTTTTATTATGGCATGTATTGTAAAGCAGAAGCCTACAGTAAAAAGGTATTGGTGTAGCCTGGTATATGTATGCCATTTCTGCCCAATGCAACATTGCACAATATCAACTTTTCTATGTGACTTGTTACTGTAACTTCTACAGTATCATGCGGCTCAGTTGGTAGAGCATGGCGCTTGCAATGCCAGGGTTGTGGGTTCGATTCCCACGGGGGACCAGTACAGGCAGACAGGCATTGAAGCATTCAGTTACTGTTCGATTGAACGTTAGAATGGGCTTAACGAGTGACCTAAGCAACTTTGAGCGGGGTATGATCGTCGGTGCCAGGGCTGCCAGTCCCAGTATCTCAGAAACTGCCAACCTCCTGGGCTTTTCACGCACCACAGTGTCTAGGATTGACCAAGAATAGTGCAACAAACAGAAAAACATCCAGCCAGTGGCAGTCCTGTGGGTGAAAACAGCTTGTTGTTGAGAGGTCAAAGGAGAACGACAAGAATCATGCAAGCTAGCAGGAGGGCCACAAACAGGCAAATAACAGCGCAGTACAACAGTGGTGAAAATTGCACCAAAGTGATTGAAAAAAACTGTAATAAAACTGTAATGCCAAGACTATTTAGGATAGATCAGGTAGACTTACATTGACCTGTTGAAGGCTGAGGCAAGAGAGATATTATCAGGGTCCGTGTGGCCAGTAAAGACAGCCCCATCCTTTAGTCTCTCTGATTGACTCTACTGTTAAAATGACACTGATGATCGAAGATCTATTTGAGTTTATAAGAAAAGAAACCAGCTTATATGGCTATGCCATTGCCTGCCCTGTGCCCACAAATGTGGGTTTCACTAAAGGTGTGGTATAACCTAGATAAACATGGCAGGATTTCATAGATATTTGAGGTTACATACTATGGTGGATATAACAAGAAACATATAATAAAGTAAGATAACATAGTTCTACATACTGTATGAAAAACGAGGCATACAAATGGTAAGATTGATTAAGATCAGACAATAGAGATGGCCTGTTGGGTCAGTATTGTTCATACATGCAAAATGTTTGTGAGAGAAGAAAAAGGCAAAGCTTATAAAAAAAAGCGATACAATGTATAGATGAGAGTTCAATGACGAAAATCCAACAAAAGGGGTACCATGAAAAACTTCCAAAAGGTCTTCCTCAGAGTGACCTAACAATTGCACTTAGTTCCTATTTATAGCCTAGTGGCCTACTGAGACACAACAATGTACAGATAAAAATAACATGTAGTTCAAGGTTAGGGTTAGGGTCTCTGTGTCAGCCTTTCACAGACACTTAAATATCACCTATGTATGTACTTTATTTTAACATGGCCTATTGATCAACTAGACACCTGATTTGTCTTCTTCTTATTATTATTGTGCTAAATTGCCATTTATTTACTGTTATGACGAGTTTCTCTGGCATCAAGTAATTCAGTATGCAAGAGAATAGTTAAACACTTAGATGGAGAGTTGGTTCAAAGTATTTAATATTGCGGTACCGGGTTCACATAGCAAACGGCCCTGGAGTGGCCCATTGCTATCTGAACTCCCTGAACAAAGGAAATCTCTTAGCTTATATACTTGTTTGCAAGCTAATTCTATCCAAGAGTTGCCAACCATTATTGAGTGTCACTCCCAACAACAATAGTATCATCTTGCAACCCAGTCAGCTTGCACCCTAATAAGGATATTCCATCACGTACTCATTCTAAGATTAACACAATTGGGCCCCCTAGACCTCCTTGGCCCGCATACCTTCTGGCACCCACCATTGACAGAAATAAATACATGGAACATCCTCATCCTCCAACTCCTATGCAGCTCATAAGATAACATTAACTAATACTGTATAAAATACGTAATATCATTTACCTTGAATCATGATATTTGAATTTTTACATTGTTGTGTCTCAGAAGGCCACTAGGCTATAAATAGGAGCTAAGTGCAATTGTCAGGTCACTCTGAGGAAGACATCGGTTTGATGTCAAAACGTCAGTCACCTGTACTCATCCTGAACAATGGACTAAATAAGTGCTCCAACTGTTCTCTGCCTCGAATTAGTCCTTTTAGAAGTTTTTCTTGGCAAGTCCTTTTGTTGAGTGATACAACCTATTTCATGTTCATAACAATACATGTTATGCATCTACTTAATGATTATCATGATTGCTAGCATATCATTTAAAACTTTTTGTCACTACATGTCGAAGTAAAACAGTTACTCTAAGCAGACCTGACAATGAAGTAGGAGCCAGAGTTTATGCATGTTCAGATTTTAGCCTTCTTCCAGGGAAGTGGTTACTTGAATTTACTCTCATCGATGGCCTTCATGATCCTGTCAATCACAGGCTCATCTGGATTGGCACAAATGGGGTAGTTTTTTTTCGTGATCAAGCTGGAAAGAGGAGACAATATCAAAATAAATATTAATACTGTAGGTGTAGTGTGTGTGTAAAACATTTATGACAAGGAAAATGTATCTTAGGCTACTTACATGACCCCCTTATGAGTGCAGTCAGATCTGGTCATTTCATAAGCGACAATTAATTGTTTGGGGATTCTTCTTTGGTAATACTGGAAACAGCAATCATCAGGATTATTTCCATCTGTATAAAAAGACAATCTGTCAGTTTCCTATACTTTTTCTGACATACTATAAGTCAACATGGAATCTTTCACTTCAGCTCATAATGCAACAATTCACATCTCTCGACATGCTTCAGATTAGCTCCCAATACTAGCAAATCAAATTATTTCCATAACAGAATTAAAAATCAATTTTGGACTGACCAATGTAGACATTTTCAAATATATGCAACTTTAAAGTTTTGTATCATGAAATTTCAACCTGAAAGCTTTTGGACATCAGAGCAATGTTGAGGGAATACTATTTGACTCAGAAAAAGCTACACATATGATAGGTAAGATATACTAAGCCTTGCAGATAGCCTATCCAATTCACAATCTCTTAGAAAAAATAACTGATATAGGCACAAGATGCAGGGAGTGTTGGAACATAACTAACGAAATTACGCTTAATCCAGTATAAACTCTTGTATAGAATATATTATAACAAATTTTACAGCACAATGGCAGTCATGTCTTAAGTCTAAAACTAACAAGGACTCAGTAATTAATGGCTTCTGGGAATGCTATGAAGTCCAAAAGTAATGGGCAGAGTTAAGAAAGTTGGCTGTCAGAAGTTTAACAACGTAAATTTACTTTTAATCCGTCTATCTGCATACTTCAAAACATGGCATATGAGGGTGCGGTGGGATACCCAATGGGGTGGACCATACTTTTCTTGTCAATGATTTTGAAAAAAATTCTACTTAAAAACTAGAAATCAATTGATTCTCCATCACTACGACAGTGGATGAATCCAATGTATTATTACTTAAATATTGAAAAGTTATGTGCTATGGAGAAAAATAGAACAGTGCAATTTGAGGCCATATGGCATAGTGCTACAAGCACTGGAAAGTTCCAAGGGATGAAGGATGAGGGGGAGTGTGGTTGAGACATACATGATGTGTATGGTTGCGGTGGGAACATGTGGGTCTGAGCAGGTGTGATGTAATTGATATTTGTTGAAATGTGTGTGTGTGTGTCTGATTATTATATTTTGTTTATGTATGGTTGTTATTGAGAAGAAGAAAAAAATTGTTACAAAAAAAAGATTAGCTCCCAATACATACTATAACTACCATCACTATCAGACTATGACAATGTCAGGATCTGTATTCATAAAGCATCTCAGAGTAGGAGTGCTGATCTAGGATCAGGTCTCCCCTGTCCATTTAATGTTATTCATTATAATCTAGAATGCCAAACAGATCCTAGATCAGCACTCGTACTCAGACACTTTATGAATATGGACCCTGATGGTTTCTGAGGCGAAATATTGATTTTATTTTAAATCTCATCGAGGAGATGCAGGGATAACTTACTGTTGGTCAACGCAGCGGAGCACAGGGCTGCTCCCAGGATGCACAGCAGGAGAAGGATCTGAGTGGACCGCATGATTGGTTGATTCCACAGAGGATGATGAGTAGAAGATGACCAATACTGTTAACACCTCAGCAACTGTAAAGAGGTTCTAAACTCAGGACAGTCTTTTGCCCTATATATCATTGGAGGAGGGGTGGGGGTGGGTGTAGGTGACAAAAGTTTCCACTCCATCTCAAAGGTAGAACCCCCCCCCCCCCGCCCAGAGTTACAGTGTTTTGAAGGAAATGCATGTGTGGTTAGCCCACAGCGGATGGCTTGCACAGGTCTGCCTCTTTGCTCAAAGGTTTGACGTAAGTTGTTTGCAAAAAAAATGAAAAATGTATGCACTCACTAACTGTAAGCGTCTGCTAAATGACTAAAATGTAAATGTAAAAATGATGTACAACCCACCCGGATTTGATGCTGTCGAACAAGGCCATTTGTTTGTAAGTGAAGTGATTGGGCTTGTTCGACAGTGCAAGTGACTGCCTACTGACTGATGTACAACCCACCCAGATTTGATGCTGTCGAACAAGGCCATTTGTTTGTAAGTGAAGTGATTGGGCTTGTTCGACAGTGCAAGTGACTGCCTACTGACTGATGTACAACCCACCTGGATTTGATGCTGTCGAACAAGGCCATTTGTAGCACACATTGCCTAAAAACTCAGCATCAGTGTGATACATATGGTCTGAAGTTATTGACCAGTTCCACTGTTTAAAAAAAATGTTCCCCTCTAATCAGCGGGTCTGATTTATACCTGGAACACCAGGTGGGTGCAATTACTTATCAGGTAGAACAGAAAACCAGCATGCTCCGAACCTCGTAGGGTAAGAGCTGAATACCCCTGCTCTACACCGTCTAAGGCTATGAAGCAGTTTCCTGGAGATCACTTGCTCTGCAACTATGGAAAAACTATTACAAAACACACATAAGTAGTACAGATAAAAGGTAATAACATGGTCAATCAAGTTGTACACCGGTATTAAGAGATCTTTTTATTTAATAAAACAATAGTTATATCCACTTCAAGTGAAATACAGTTCCAGTTTTGACCCTGCTGCCCTCCCACCCAAGTCCAACTCTAGTTCTATACAACAGAAAAGGGTCCATTGGAACATCACATTAAAACAAGAGGACATAGTCAAACTGACAATGCAAAACAAAGCATCAAGAAAATCTGATTTACAACAAATTACATGGACAGATAACTCATAGCGCCTTTATTATCCAATTTCAAGGCGAGGGCAGATTATTTCTAATAATTTATAACAGGGGAACAATGGACTCAGAGACATTTATGCTTACCAGGTTGCACTTCTGTGATATATGGCGCATTCACGTGTTATCAGAGTTACCGGAAGCTCCTAGTTCCCAGTGGGAAATTTAACTTGAACGACTCTCTAAGTCGGAATTACAAGCGGGAAACTGAGAAAATGTTATTACCCAAGTTGCAGAGGTTGTGATGTTTCATCACTGACCATTACCTTTTCAGCCAAAAGAGGATAACAAATCAGTTGACAATTACAACCTTATCAATATGGAGAAATTAGCTAGTTTGACCATATGTCAATGTTAAGCAAGCTAGCCAACTTTATTATTAGCAATGTCAACTAGCTTATCAAGCTAGCCAAAATCTTATTGGTTGAAGAATTCTTCGACTTCAAAGGCACGTGAACACATTCATGTCGGACTTATGACTTCCCAGCCTAAGGAGTGAGTATACTTCCTGTAGTTCTTTCTGATTGATTATTGGGCTGGGTAGGACACACACACACCCTCACCCTGTAACATTCAGTACCTAACAGAATACCGTATTTTCCGAGTATAAGCCGCAGCAGCTAAATTGAATGATATTGAATGATGTGTACATATATAAGCCGCACTGGACTTTAAGCCGCAGGTGTTTTAATGTTTCATTACCAGGGTTCGTGCACAGAGGGGATTGTCGGGAAAGAGACAAACTGTCTCGCTCTCGTAATGTCTGTCTTTCTTGCTCTCGTTCTGTCTCTCGTTCTTTCTCTCGTACCACTCTCGGTTCCACTTTTACTTTTGCGCACTACCTGTCTCACTCTTTTCCGGCCTCCAGCTTTTCCTGCTGGAGCCCGCCGCTTAAAGGTGGGGGGCGCGGACCGGTCATAGAGCCCATAGAGTTCAAGTTGGTGGACTGTAACCTGTAGAATCCATAGATTTAGGAGGTCTTCTAGTGGCCGTTAGCTGTAAAAATCCATAGATTAGCCGCACCGTTATATAAGCCGCAGGGTCGAAAAATGGGAAAAAAGGCGCGGCTTATAGTCCGAAAATTACGGTACTTATTTTTTCTTTAGAAATGTCACTTCAAAGCACATACACACATACAAGGAACCTCGATGGTCACGTGTGAGGGACACTGATACAGTATGAGGGGAAGTACTCAACAAGACCAAATAAAAATATGGATAGATTGTCCAAATGACAGCGTGAAACTACAGGGGTGAAATTGCATGAGGTGACAAACAAAACGATTGTGAAAAATGCTTTATTGCAGTACTGCAGTGTTCACCACATAAAAGCAGCGGGGGGAAAGGAGTGCATCAGTCTTCATACAGCGATCAGAATGTATACGTGCACGGGGGGGTGAGGAGGTGAAAAGACCAGGGGGATTGTCTGACATCCTGATGCTACTGTTGGCTGAACACTACACACTGCATACTTGTCAGTATGCACTTCAAAGTATTTCAACAGCCAGAGGAGATCACTAAATTCTTGGGGCCTCTGGAGTATGGAGCATTTAGTACAGCATTTAGACCGAGCCTGAAATACATTCAGAATCATCTACCGAGGAGTTACCTTTTTGGCAGGTGGTGGCGGCAGACATGAAAGCAGAAGTAGGATCTGTGAACTGAACACCACACCAAAGCATCTTGTTGAACAACCCCCTCCCATTGAGCTCACACCTTGAAACCAAGGCTGGTGTGTTCAGTTAGTTTAAAAGGGGGAAATCAGAGCTCCTAACATGACTCAGGTCTTTCAGCTACATTAGCAAAGGCATTATGGGAACAGGGAACATACAGCGTGCAATAGGTCTGAGCCACTCTGCTCCTCACCATGGAGTAAGACCGCTTCTGATTGGTTTACAGCACCTACTGAGTGAGAACGTCCAATAGAGGAAGGGCATACAGAGGCCAAATAGGGATACCAGCATTATCGATAGTAGGGACACAGAAGATACACAACAATCTCTTTTCCTTTTCGGAGTCTTCTATTGCACATTGACATCAGTAGCAAAACACATTTGGTGGAGCAGCTTCACCATCAAACCGTTACATATATTAAGATATGACACTTAAATTAGAAACAAAGAAAACAGAACAATTCATTAAGATGACAATGAAATGCGCAAAAAATAACAGAAAAAAGGCAACCGATATACAGTAGTTTGGTGTCACTGTCACACACAACGACACACACGATTCTCATAATCTACCTTAGCTGTTCCAGTTGAAAACCACTTCAAGGTATGTATAGGACATCATTAAATATCAATAATTCTTTTTTTCCAGGCAGCTTATTTCCTCTTTGAAGAGGGTTGGTAAAATGTTTATTTAAAAAGTGAACCGTATGGGCCTCCCGAGTGGCGCAGCGTTCTAAGGCCCTGCATCGCAGTGCTTGAGCCGTCACTACAGACCCGGGTTTGATCCTAGGCTGTGTCACAAGACATGGGACCGGGAGTCCCATAGGGCGGTGCACAATTGGCCTAGTGTCGTCCAGGTTAGGGGAGGGTTTGGCCGGTGGGGCTTTACTTGGCTCATCGCGCTCTAGCGACTCCTTGTGGCAGGCCGGGCACCTGCAAGCTGACTTCGGTCATCAGTTGAACGGTGTTTCCTCCGACACATTGGTGCTGGTGTTAAGGAGCGCGGTTTGATGGGTCATGTTTCGGAGGACGCACGACTCGACCTTCGCCTCTCCCAAGCCCGTTGGGGAATTGCAGCGATGAGACAAGATTGAAATTGGGAGAAAAAAGGGGTAAAATACAAAGAAAAATATATTTCTTTAAAAAGTGAACCGTAACATTATAGTGCCTCTAACAACACTACATAATTTGTTGCATTTCAGATTAATCTTCATAAGAATAAAAACCAATTCACTACCCCCTCCTTTCAAGCCGATGAACCGTTGTCCCCAAATCACAAACGGCCACGGCTTCTCCTTGGGAGTCTTTCCTTCATAGAATAGTGCGGACACAAATAGAAACAAACAAACGGAAAACAAGCGAATAAACGGCAAACTAATTAAAAAGACATTGAAACCACATTAGACCAAACAAAAATAACTAAAAGGCTAACAGTAAAAAAGTCAGCCGATTTGTAGGAATGACCAACAGCAACGGAGGCTTGGAATAGAGGTAGAAAGGGAGGGGAAAGTGAGAAATAGGAGAGAGAGAGACAGGGAGAGAGGAGTGAAAAGTGAGAGAAAGAGGGAGGAGAGATCGAGAGAAAGAGAGGAACTAGCATCCCTGCTATAGAAATATGGGAGAGTACAGTACTTTCGAGAGCATCATTCTTCTGCCCGGTTCGATTTGGGGGACACAGCATGTGTTGGTGGTGGGTTATAATAAGTCCTTGTCCCCCCTTACCCCAGTCTTTTCCAGACCTCCAGGGTCTCTGCTCCATAAACCAGGTCCAGGGGGAACACAGTGGCTGATTTTCCTCATCCCTGAGTGCTCCGAGCCTGGGGTAGGTCCATCCCAGGGAGGGCATGTCTATCTGGGGCCTAGAGGGCAGCTCTCACACACCGCCTGGCCTGGGTCCAGCGTTTCATAAGGTCAGGTGGAGTACTGGGTTAGAGAATGTGCTAGTGTCTGTTGTTTTGCTCCTGGATAACTGGACTCAGTGCTTTAGGACTGGACTGTTCCGCTCCTGCTCCTTCTGTAAGGCCTGAAGAACCTGAGGACACCAGAGGAGAAACAAGGAAACATCAGTCATGTTAAACAGGGAGCATTGAGTTCATATCATACTCAAAAGGAAGAAGCATGGTGCAATCTCATTTATTCAATCACATAGGAAAGGGTTTCCAGGAAATTCCATCAAGCCTCATTCTTTAGAATGCTGTACATAGGCAGTGTTGCTAACCAACAAAGCACAAACCCAGAGTTGACATAAGTGTCCTTTCCCCCACCTTCCGAACTCTGTTGCGCCGCACCTGAAATAATGTATATTTTCAAGATACTATTTTGAAGTCAGCTGCCTCAGAGGGCTTCTTAGCACATCCCTCCTAAAAACAAAAATCGAGGAAATCAGATGTCTATTTGTGTCATCTCACCTGCGCCCATTTCCTGTTCTTGCTGGTCATGTGGACGGCGTGGATGTGTGAGAAGAGCTGTTCGGGGGGGATGTGGTCGGGCAGGCGGGTGAGGAACTGGGCGTTGTGGATGAAGTCCATGCGGGTCAACACGTCTTCGTACAGGCGCAGGATGCCCAGGGCCACCCGGAACAGGAACTCGTCACCGTCACGACAGAACACGTCCCACACCCGACACGCCAGGTCCAACGGCAGCGACTTACTGTACAGGGTGAAGATCCTATATATAGATAGATAGATGAAAGAGAGAGAAGAGCGAGAGAGAAGAGAGAGAGAGCGACATACTTTATTTGGATACACCTTTCATATTGAAGCATTGAGGTACAAAGGTACAAAGAGACCATACAGATGCCTGGCGTTATTTTCACACAAACACATTCACGGACGGGAGTAGTCCATGGAGACATGGACGCAAACACACCAAGCATACACTAATGAGGACACAAGCACACACAGTCCTATGTGCGAAAATATAACAATGAGCAAGAGTCTGAGAAAGAGAATGCAGATAAGGACAATGGCATTTGAACAGATACGGCTCTGTAAATCAGCAAATTCCCAAACTATCTATAGATTAAATGTATTTTCCTGGGACACTTTTGTTTTATGGGATTTAGTGTCATGGTCCAATAGCTTATGATATTTCAGGTCTGCAGGGCTGCTTTCTTGACTTCCACCTCCCCTCATCTCTCAATCAGTGTATAAGTAACTGACGTGAAAACAGGAAGCTGTGTGGCGAGAGCACAGGTTGGGAGAGGAGACCACCAGTAAACCCACTCACACATCCTGTCTTCTCAGTACACAATAACACATTCTGAAGGGCAAAAATAACAGAAAAAAAAGTGACTACAAAATGAGTCAATATTTTAATCATATATTTTTTCATATTCATAAATGGTAGCCGATCTTATTTCAAAAATACAATACTGTTCAAAAGTTTGGGGTCACTTAGAAATGTCCTTGTTTTTGAAAGAAAAGCAATTTTTTTGTCCATTAAAATAACATCAAATTGATCAGAAATACAGTGTAGACATTGCTAATGTTGTAAATGGCTATTGTAGCTGGAAACGGCTGATTATTAATGGAATATCTACATAGGCCCATTATCAGCAACCATCAGTCCTGTGTTTTCCAATGGCACGTTGCATTTGCTAATCCAAGTTTATCATTTTAAAAAGGCTAATTTATCATTAGAAAACCCTTTTGCAATTATGTTAGCACAGCTGAAAACTGTTGTGCTGATTAAAGAAGCAATACAACTGGCCTTCTTGAGACTAGTTGAGTATCTGCAGCATCAGCAATTGTGGGTTCGATTACAGGCTCAAGATGGCCAGAAACAAATAACTTTCTTCTGAAACTAGTCAGTCTATTCTTGTTCTGAGAAATGAAGGCTATTACATGCGAGAAATTGCCATGAAACTGAAGATCTCGTGCAACGCTGTGTTCTACTCCCTTCACAGAACAGTGCAAACTGGCTCTAACCAGAATAGAAAGAGGAGTGGGAGGCCCCGGTGCACAACTAAGCAAGAGGACAAATACATTAGTGTCTAGTTTGAGAAACAGGCGCCTCACAGGTCCTCAACTGGCAGCTTCATTAAATAGCGCCCGCAAAACACCAGTCTCAACGTCAACAGTGAAGAGGCGACTCCGGGATGAACTCGTTGCAACTTTGCAACTGAAACTCGTTGCAAAGAAAAAGCCATATCTCAGACTGCCCATCTTAATCTTTTCTTTTTATTGTCCAGTCTGAGATATGGCTTTTTCTTTGCAACGAGTTTCAGAAGAAAGTTCTTTGTTTCTGGCCATTTTGAGCCTGTAATCGAACACACAATTGCTGATGCTCCCCAGATACTCAACTAGTCTCAAGAAGGCCAGTTTTATTGCTTCTATAATTAGCACAACAGTTTTCAGCTGTGCTAACATAATTGCAAAAGGGTTTTCTAATGATCAATTAGCCTTTTAAAATGATAAACTTGGATTAGCAAACACAACGTGCCATTGGAACACAGGACTGATGGTTGCTGATAATGGGCCTCTGTACGCCTATGTAGATATTCCATTAGAAATCAGCCGTTTCCAGCTACAATAGCCATTTTTAACATTAACAACGTCTATACTGTATTTCTGATCAATTTGATGTTATTTTAATGGACAAAAAAAATTGCTTTTCTTTCGAAAACAAAGACATTTCTAAGTGACGCCAAACTTTTGAACGGTAGAGTACATATTATACACATATTTTACATGAGAAAAAGGATTAAGAGAGAAAAAGAGAGAGGGAGAGAAAAAGAGAGGGAGAAAGAGATTGAGGTCTGACTTACCAGTCAATTAAATAAATATCGGGGGTCAAGTTGATTTCCTTGAAATGTACAAACAGCTTTGGTAGATTTTCTTCAAAGAACACTTCAAATGCTGCAAAGTACGTCAACATCTGAGGAGGTAGAAGCAAGAAGAAACAACTGAGTCAGATAGACCACATAGTCCTGATCTAGGAGCTATGACAGACACATGTTGTAATAACATAGTAAGACATGGCTACAGTTGCGAACAGGGTGCCAAGTGCTATGATTGCGGTGGTGTATTGTGTAACTCAGTGCCAACAGGGTGTGCAGGCTTTTGTTCCAGCCCAGCACAAACACCAAATCCAATTAACTTACTAACTAACTAACTGAGTGTGTGTGTGTGTGTGTGTGTGTGTGTGTGTGTGTGTGTGTGTGTGTGTGTGTGTGTGTGTGTGTCTGACTAAACTATACTCACAAGGCTGTGGTCCACTCTGAAGAAGGCCATCTGACAGGGCTTGTTCAGCAGGTTGGCGAAAGCTATGAAGGCGTCCGATGTGTCCAGGTTGAGGATCAGCACCGCCGCGATGAACGACATGCCCTGCACCTGAACCCCCAGGGAGGAACAAGTGTATGTTAGTAGCGCTACAGTGCTGTAGCTATGATGATCTACTGTATCTCAGAACGCTTAACACAGAGCTACAGTGTGTTAGTGACGTTTACGGTTATAGTAGTGGGGTGGTGTTAGGAGCCTTACTATGAGGACTAGTCATAATGCAAAGGGGAAAAGGAGATTCTATAACACTTAACCTGAACTCTCCATCTATCCTAAGGCCTTCAATGTATCCTAAGGCCTGACATACATGGTCAGTCCAGGGGTGTATAGTACAAAGCAGGATCAATTTGTTAGCCAGTTAACTTTCATAAACAACCAGAAATAACTGTTGATTTCTGGTTCATTAAGAAAGCTAAACATAGATATGCGTTTTTGGTTGTTGAGTCAATTAGACCATGTCCATTTCAAGGTTATTTCAGAATACTTAGGCCAGAGGCTAACTCATTGATCTTGCTTTGTAGAATACTCCTCCAGAAGTCAAGATCCATTTCTCTGTAAACACACTGTGTGCTGTTTCTCAGCATGGCTGTGGTGTGGTGCAGCCACAGTAAACAGCTCTAGCAGGGTATACTGACTAGAGGCATTTACCACATACTGTCAACTCATTTCATTAGACTCAAAGGCAATAACAAATGAGCTGAAAAGTGGGCTTAGTAATCTGATAGTTCTACTGTGTGGAAGGTTCCAGGAGCATGATGAGGAATGCAACCAAAAGAGATAGAAACAGCTAGGTCAGTGCTGCATTGGAATACACAGATGTAAGCACATAAACATACATACAGAGAAAGGGCCAGGTGGGGTGGGCAAAAACAGTACCAGTCAAAAGTTAGGACACACCTACTCATTCAAGGGATTTTCTCTATTTTTACTATTTTCTGCATTGTAGAATAATAGTGAAGGCATCAAAACTATGAAATAACACATATGGAATCATTTAGTAACCAAAAAAGTGTTAAACAAATCAAAATATATTTTATATTTCAGATTCTTCAAAGTAGCCACCCTTTGCCTTGATGACAGCTTTGCACACTCTTGGCATTCGCTCAACCAGCTTCATGAGGTAGTCACCTGGAATGAATTTCAATTAACAGGTGTGCCTTGTTAAATGTTAATTTGTGGAATTTCTTTCCTTCTTAATGCGTTTGAGCCAATCAGTTGTGTTGTGACAAGGTAGGGTTGGTGTACAGAAGATAGCCCTATATGGTAAAATACCAAGTCCATATTATGGCAAGAACAGCTCAAATAAGCAAAGAGAAACGACAGTCCATCATTACTTTAAGACATGAATGTCAGTCAATCCGGAACATTTCAAGAACTTTGAAAGTTTCTTCAAGTGCAGTCGCAAAAACCATCAAGCGCTATGATGAAACTGGCTCTCATGAGGACCTCCACAGGAAAGGAAGACCCAAAGTTACATCTGCTGCAGAGGATAAGTTCATTAGAGTAACCAGCCTCAGAAATTGCAGCCCAAATAAATGCTTCACAGAGTTCAAGTAACAGACACATCTCAACATCAACTGTTCAGAGGAGACTGCGTGAATCAGGCCTTCGTGGTCAAATTCTTGCAATGAAATCACTACTAAAGGACACCAATAATAAGAAGAGACTTGCTTGGGCCAAGAAACACGAGCAATGGACATTAGACCAGTGGAAATCTGTCCTTTGGTCTGATGAGTCCAAATTTGAGATTTCTGGTTCCAACCGCCATGTCTTTGTGAGACGCAGAACAGGTGAACGGATGATCTCTGCATGTGTGTTTCCCACCATGAAGCATGGAGGAGGAGGTGTGATGGTGCTTTGCTGGTGACACTGTCGGTGACTTATTTAGAATTCAAGGCACACTTAACCAGCATAGCTACCACAGCATTCTGCAGCGATACGCCTCCCATCTGGTTTGCGCTTAGTGGGACTATCATTTGTTTTTCAACAGGACTATGACCCACAACACCTCCAGGCTGTGTAAGGGCTATTTTACCAAGAAGGAGAGTGATTGAGTGCTGCATCAGATGACCTGGCCTCCACAATCCCCCGACCTCAACCCAATGGAGATGGTTTGGGTTGAGTCGGACGGCAGAGTGAAGGAAAAGCAGCCAACAAGTGCTCAGCATATATGGGAACTGACAGTTGGACGGTGAAGCTGGTTGAGAGAATGCCAAGAGTGTGCAAAGCTGTCATCAAGGCAAAGGGTGGCTACTTTGAAGAATCTAAAATCTAAAATATATTTTGATTTGTTTAACACTTTTTTGGTTACTACATGATTCCATATGTGTTATTTAATAGTTTTGATGTCTTCACTATTATTCTACAATGTAGAAAATAGTAAAAATAAAGAAAAACCCTTGAATGAGTAGATGTGTCCAAACTTTTGACTGGTACTGTATATCAGAAAGGTATGACTCATCTTGTTGGAGCGATGGAGGCCTGCTGCTCGTCTCTCTCAGACACTACAAATACTGGCTGTTACATAGAGCAGAGAGGCTTGTCCCAAATGACAACCTATACCCTATATAGTGCCCTACTTTTGACCAGGGCCCATAGGGCTCTAGTTAAAAGTAGTGCAGTATATAGAGAATAGGGTACCATTTGGGACAAAACCCTAGGCTAACGTATGACTCACAGCCACTTCGTTTATAGCCTAAGATACAGTGCTTTTCTATGACCTTACACCATAGGACTGAGATCGAAGGAATGGTTTCTGATAAAGCACTTATTGTGTAGGGGCCCCTTCTGCTTCTGACGAAAGGCATTAATACTGAGATACTTCGCATTCACACAAAGGCACAGACGTAGACCAATGAGGAATTCATAAAGTGTGTGTGTGTACTTACGTAGCCAACGTCTGGCCTATAGCAGGTGTATGCTCCCAGGATGCTGTGCAGCACGTCGTAGTATGGACCTCCCTGTCCAAACACAGCAGGAATTTTAACACCTTAAATTATTTTCTTCTGCTAATTACCATTGAAAAAAACAGACTGAATACCAGGGTGTCTTCACTGACATTTTCAATCTTGCCTTGTCTTTGTAATCCCAACATGTTTCAAGCTGACCACCATTGTCCCTGTTCCCAAGAGCTCCAAGGTAACCTGTCTAAATGATCGATCACATTGTATCACTCACATCTGTAATTATGAAGCGCTTTGAAAGGCTGGTCATGATACACATCAACACCATCATCCCAGACAACCTGGACCCATCCCAATTCGCATACAGATCCACATATAATGCTATTTCAATTGCACTTCACACTGCTCCCTCCCACTCGGACAAGAGGGGAAATAACTGTGAGAATGCTGTTCATAGACTACAGCTCAGTGTTCAAAACCATAGACCCCTCCAAGCTCATCACTAAACTGGGGACCCTGGGACTGAACACCTCCCTCTGTAACTGGATCATGGACTCGCCTGATGGGACAGCTCCAGGTGGTGAGGGTAGGCAACAACACCTCCGCCACACTGACCCTCAACACAGGGGCCCCTCAAGGGTGTGTGCTTAGTCCCCTCCCGTACTCCCTGTTCACCCACAACTGTGTGGGTTGTGGGTGAAGTTTGCTGTCAACACAACGTCGGTAGACCTGATCACAGACAGCGATGAGACAACCTACAGGGAGGAGGTCAGAGATTTGGCAGTGTGGTGCCATGACAACAACCTCTCCCTCAACGTCAGTAAGATCAGTAAGACAGGATAAAGAGGGCTGAGCATGCCCCCATCCACACCGACAGGGCTGTACTGGAGCGGATCGAAAGCTTGAAGTTCCTTGGCATCCACATCACTAAGGAATTAACATGGTCCACACACACCCACACAGTCGTGAAGAGGGCACGACAGGGCCTCCTCCCACTCAGGAGGCTGAAAAGATTTGCCATGGGCCCTCGGATCTAAGGCTGTGGCGGTCACGAAATTTCGTCAGCCGGTGAATGTCAAGCAAATAACTGTCGGTCTCCCAGTAATTGACCGTTAATTAACATAAACACATTTAGCATCACCTGGCTTCCACACATAGCCTACAAGCCACTGATGCAGACATTTGGAACATCTACATTTTAAAAAGTCTAATAAATCCATGTAATATAGCCTACACCTTCACAATAAACCCATTATTTATTTTAGACAGGTCTAAAGAAACATGATATGAAGAAAATGTAGTCTATTTCAGATGAACAGAATAGCATACTCTGAGTTGTCTTTATGTTAGGTCCTGATCTGGCTATGCCATATGGCTGTGGGCTACACTAGTTCATTTAGCAGACAAGATTTGCTTAGAATTCCGTGGCATTATTTTAGATTATTTTATAGTATGAAGAATACTGAACAAAGCTGAATAAAATAGAAAGGATATTTCTCCAAACGATTTGAGGGAGTGCACACATGCGGCTATTCTGTGTTGTGCGGTTAACAAAGAAATAGGTACTCACTCCTATATGTTTAATTTAGAGTTATTAAATGTAACTTTAGTTGTTCTACAAACGTTGGGCAATATATTTAGATTTTTAATACATTATAGGGCTGCACGATGCGACTAATGATGATTTGAAAAAAGTCACTTGAAAAGGCATGAGCTCTGCTTTGCTTTTTTGCGCAGGCTGTACACACTTCGTCAGTCTCTCATTCACAATTTGAGAAGCACTTGATAATGTCTTGATTTTCCCGGCGGCATCCCCTTTGTGTGGCCATAATGCACCCTAAAAGAATCCATGCCTTTTGCAGCCCTTCTCCCTGAGTGCTGCCGGCTCCGTAGCACCTCTCATCTCACTCACACCGCTCTCCATCACGTGATCGGGTCTTTCTCACAGGCTACAAGTGAAGAGACACATCGGGGATGCAACGGCGCGCGTCCTTATCCAATACCGAGGTGCATATTGAAGATATTTTAAGAACTGTCCACATTTACTTTCGTCAGCCAACAAGATGAGTAGACCTAACGAACAGCAAAAGCACTAGCCTATATCAATCTACTATCCCCCATAGTACAAAAATCGACCTATTCTGTGACGAGAAATAAATATTCCAAACATAGTCTGGGACAGTTGTGGGATGCGATAGATCCCAAATTAATACAACCACTAGTATCAAAAAAATATTATTTACGCAATGAGGCTGATGCAACAGATCAGAATGTTTAGCTTAACATGTTGATAAACTATTAGGCTATTTCTTCACATTATAAGCGCAGCAATGCGGACACGGCAGTAGGCTATAAACACGAATGTTCCATTCGCGGGAAAACACCATTATCAAAAGTGACCACAAATGCGATTATGCGTGTAATGCTTTTATTATAAAGGTGCATATTTATGGTGAAAATTAACTTCCCCAAACTTGTAAGTCACGCACTGCATACAGTATTGTATGCCAGTTAGGCTCTACACCCGTTGTAAAGCGGATTAATGTGTTTAATTTTAAGAAGTTATTTGGCCACTTTAGTTGTGATACAAACCTTATCAAAACATATAGGCCTATGGGCTAGGCTACATGAGGTGTGGGACTATGATTCGAAAAAGTCACCAAAAAAAGGCATTGTTTCTTGCCTTAAGCTGGGCATCATTCACAAGTGATAATATATAATTCACAAGTGATAGGCTAATATTGTAACCCATCAGACTATTCTTAAACTTAAACTTGTCTTTACATATATTAAATAATATATGTGTGAATGTAATTTTGATTTAGAATGGACCATTATCATGCACCGGTCTCGAAACAGGGGCAGGGGAAAAAAATACATGTCATCTCTGCACTTAAATAGCGAATGGAGGACGCTTTTCCTGTGGTTAATTTTCATGCCAGCCAGGTAGGCTATACTCCTGTTGTAAAGATAAGCAATGTGCTTAATATTTGCTTAATATTAGGAAAGTTGAGAAATAAATATAGTAGGCCTAGCCTATAGAAAGCTGATGGGATCCTCCTCTTTTTAGTAGAGGCCATCACTCTGTTTTCTGCCGCAATTGCATAGCCTATTGAAATGTTGCGCAACATGAGCACATGGGCTCTCATTAAGTGTTTGATTAGATTTTCGATTACATTTGCATTGATGTCAGAGTGATTAGAGGGACAATAGAGTGCTGAGTACCAGGCAGTTAGCAAGTTTGGTAGGCTACTAATGCCCAACAGCATCAGAGCTTGGAGAAGCCGAATTACCGTGCCTAAATGGTCACGTGGAATTTGACTGCCTTCATGACTCTTGACCGCCGGTGTGTTGCGGTAATACGGTCAACGCAACAGCCCTACTCAGATCTTTAAAAAGTTCTACAGCTGCACCATTGTGAGCATCTTGACTGGCTGCATCATCGCTTGGTATGGAAAATGCACCACCCATGACCGCAAAGCACTACAGAGGATGATGCAGACAGCCCAGTACATCACTGGAGCCGAGCTCCCTGCCATCCAGGACCTCTGTATCAGGTGGTGTCAGAGAAAGGGACAGAAAATTGCCTAAGACTCCAGCCACCCAACCCATAGACTGTTCAATCTGCTTCCGTCTGGCAAACAGTACATGAGCATCAGCTCTTGGACCAACAGGCTTCGAGACAGCTTCTACCCCCAAGCTAAATAGTTAATTCATGGTCACCCGGACTATGTGCACTGACTCTATATGCACACTCACAATACTATATATACACACACTCCCACAAAACCCACACACATTCACTTACACTACATACGCACACACACATTCCGACAACAAACACAAACACATACACACACAGACCAATTCATTTAATTTTATCTACTGAATAAAGTGATAATCTAGAGTGTTCATATATTATTAGTATTAGTAGTAGTAGTAGTAGTAGTAGTAGTATATTATTTAATAAACAGTTGTGGTTGTTGTTCTGCCATTGACCTGTTGGAAGATACAGAGGTGTGGGAAGGTTCTGGAGATGTCCAGTTTAATCAGCTCCAGACTGGCCTCTCTGTCCGCCAGAGACAAACCTGCATCTACACACGCACGCACAAACACAGGGACAGGGAAGATAGAAGAACATGTTAGAAACACATTGAATCATTCAACAATCACACGTTTCTTTATGTTCTGTAACATTCTGCAGGCTATTTTAGAATCCATGTGAGTCAGATTGAAATTCTCCACCACTTGTAAGACAGGTCAAACGTTTCCAATAGCACTTCAGAAAAAGAAGGGGATAAAGAAATGAAAGGATGAAAAGAGAAAGAAGAATATATACTCCCAATAAATCCTAATGTATCAATCAATCAATCAATCAATCACTACCTTCAGCCTCTGGTTCAGTGGGTGGTGCAGTAGGCATAGATTTCCACTTCTCCCTTGCCCTGGCCAGACAGATGTTAAACAGCTCTGTGGACAAATAGAATACATCACAACTTTAGGCCTGTTATTACACATACACACAGATATAAGCCCACGCACGCATGCACACACAGACGCACGCACACACACAAAATAAAACCTGCCCTTGAGCCAATTAACATTGGAGTAAATCACAGACCGGGACTACGCCAATGACAGTAATGCTATCTAAAAGCCTTCTGCTGCAGCACATCAAGCCTGAATACATTCCCAAAGAGCTATTCAGTGTCTCAATGGTGCTGTGCTTATCTACTGGCCTTCTCCTAGACCTGGCGCTGCCCTCTAGTGAGGAGTAATTGAATCTGTGTAATGAGATATTTCTACATAATAGACCATGGCACCATATAGGGAATAGGGTGCTATTTGGGACACAGGCCATGCCTCATTCACAACCCTGAGTCACCTTGTGATGAAGTTAGCAAAGCTGGTATACTGGTATTCGGCTCTTTATGGAAGAACAAGAGACTTTACAGACCAATATTGTCTCTGTATTATGAACCCTAACTAGCACTAGCTATGCCTCGCCCACATGACCATGTGTAGATAAAGGGACTGTGGAACAGCGGCGAGAAACTCAGATGGACATTTCCGATTGAAATCCTCATTCTTTCTTCTATCTGTAGAACTCTGGTGAAGGCCAAGAGTCAAAACTTGGTTTTTACTTGTACACAATAAATAAGCTTTCATTGTCCTCCGAGGGTTGCTGAATCTGTACTTCTGTACTTATTTCCCAGAGCAATAGATGAATGCATTCATATTGTATTGGAGGTATATATGTAGATCAATGGCTCTTGGTTTAGCTCTGCTCATAGACAGATGGAATAGTTTAGGTATTCAGAAAAGCAGTGGCATATGAGTCAGGGGTTTTTTCTGGATCAAAAAGTGGTGGGCGTGGCAATGGGTGCGGTCGGCGCAGCTGAATTTCAGAGAACATTTTAGAGGCCCCCATCTTGGCGGTGTAGAGAAATGTTTGGCATTTTTAAGTCCAATTTCCTGCAATTCTACACATTCCTCCATGGAGCCGAGAGACATTTTTGCAGTTTTAAAGCTAATTTCCTGCAATTATACATATTTTGCCTTGGAGCCGAGAGAAAATGTTGCAGTTTTAAAGTTAATTTCCTGCAATTCTATGCATTTTGCCATGACTAATGCTGTGTTCTTTTGCTCAAACATAACAAAAATCAATACTGTTAAATTCCTTATTTTTGGAATTGTCAATTCTCCCTGATTGTCTACCTTCTATTTTGGTAATTGTTAGTTCTCAAATAATATATTAATAAAACAATTAAGGTCCATTATGTTTTCTACATACTTTAAATCAGGTTTTAGTCGTTTAAGTTTACACTGAAAACGTTTTTCCATCCCGAAAATTCATTACAAAAACACTGTTTGGACATAGGCGACCGTAAATAACGCTCCAAGTATTTAAAAAAAACAGAAAAATCCCTGTGAGTATACATAAGAGGGAGTGATATAGGTTGATTAGTATGGTTATTATAGTGCCATGTAGCTCACCTCAGGAGTTAGGGGGGCTTATCTGCAAGTCCCTCTGAGGGATTTTCACCTCAGTAGTGCAAATGTGTGAGAGAGAGAAGAGAGAGAGCGCACACACACACACACACACACACACACACACACACACACACACACACACACTGCAAGTCTGTGTGGAGGTATTAATATGAAGATTCCAGTGAAAGTGAAGGGCACGTATTTGCGTGTGTGTCCAGTTGAATCGGAGTCAGAGTGAACTAATTGGGATGCTGGTCGTTCTCTCTTGTATCAGCAGAGCATTCAGCCGTGTACCTTCCCTCTTCCTCTTCAATCTATCTTTGGTGTTGTAACTGAATTACACAGACCAAGACAAATTGTCAATTTATAAGACCACTGCGCGTGTCACATTGATACACGATTCCATTTGGTTTGGCCGTCACAACCAAAATGGGCCACCAGAGGGGGTGGTTTTTCAATGACATGCTGAAATTAAGACCGCCGGTATATACAGTATTATAAGTTCTCTCTTTCCCTCGCACATACGCACCCCGGGTGTGATATGTGATATGAGGTGTGTATAATTCAGTGCAGTCTCTCTCATGCCTACAGTGAGAGGTGTGTGTGTGCGGGCGTGTAGTACCGTGGGTGATGTTGAGCTCGTTGCCCACCGCCAGGCTCCAGACCTTGCCCCTGACGCTTGGGGGCACTCCCTGCCACCAGAGCTCCCTGACCCGCCGAGATGTGCACATGGCACTCCAGTTGGGCAGAATCTCCTGGTTCCAGGTCAGGGCGGCGTTGCCTATGCTCTCCTCCAGCTTGCACCTGTCCTCCAGCTGCTTCCTCCTCTTCTGGGCCTCCTTGAGCTCTACAGAGGGAGGGAACGAGGGAGGGAGGAAAGAGTGTGTTAGACAACATTATAATAGAAACATGTGGTCCTCTGTAGCTCAGTTGGTACAGCGTGGTGCTTGCAACGCCAGGATAGTTGGCCTGATTCCCAGGACCATCCATATGTTTAAAAACAATTGCACGCATGACAGTAAGTGACTTTCGATAAAAACATCCACTCAATGCCATTATATTATTACATTTGAAGTATTACAGTGCATTCAGAAAGTATTCAGACCCCTTCTCCAAAAAATGTTACATTACAGCCTTATTCTAAAATTGATTAAATAGTTTTTTTTCCCCCTGAACAATCTAAACACAATACCCCATAATGACAAAGCGAAAACAGGTTTTTAGAAATGTTCTGGTTAAGGTACCAAAACATTTCTGCAGCATTGAAGGTCCCCAAGAACACAGTGGCCTCCATCATTCTTAAATGGAAGAAGTTTGGAACCACCAAGACTCTTCCTAGAGCTGGCTGCCCGGCCAAACTGAGCAATTGGGGGAGAAGGGCATTGGTCAGGGAGGTGACCAAGAATCCGATGGTCACTCTGACAGAGCTCCAGAGTTCCTCTGTGGAGATGGGAGAACCTTCCAGAAGGACAACCATCTCTGCAGCACTCCACCAATCAGGCATTTATGGTAGAGTGGCCAGACGGAAGCCACTCCTCAGCAAAAGGCACATGACAGCCCGCTTGGAGTTTGCCAAAAGGCACCTAAACGACTCTCAATGAAACCAAGATTGAACTCTTTGGCCTGAATGCCAAGCGTCACGTCTGGAGGAAACCTGGCACCATCCCTACGGTGAAGCATGGTGGTGGCAGCATCATGCTGTAGGGATGTTTTTCAGCGGCAGGGACCAGGAGACTAGTCAGGATTGAGGGAAAGATGAATGGAGCAAAGTACAGGGAGATCCTTGATGAAAACCTGCTCCAGAGCACTCAGGACCTCAGACTGGGGCGAAGGTTCACCTTCCAACAGGACAACGACCCTAAGCACACAGCCAAGACAACGCAGGAGTGGCTTCGGGACAAGTCTCTGAATGTCCTTGAGTGGCCCAGCCAGAGCCCGGACTTGAACCCAATCTAACACATCTGGAGAGACCTGAAAATAGCTGTGCAGCAACGCTCCCCATCCAACCTGACAGCGCTTGAGAGGGTCTGCAGAGAAGAATGGGAGAAACTCCCCAAACACAGGTGTGCCAAGCTTGTAGCGTCATACCCAAGAAGACTCGAGGCAGTAATCACTGCCAAAGGCGCTTCAATAAAGTACTGAGTAAAAGGTCTGAATACATATGTAAATGTGATAACCAGTTTTTGCTTTGTCATTTTGGGTAGTGTGTAGATTGATGAGGGGGAAAAACTATTTAAGACATTTCAGAATAAGGCTGTAACGTAACAAAATGTGGAAAAAGTAAAGGGGTCTGAATACTTTCCGAATGCACTGTATGTCACCATTATATACACTGTAGTATCCTTCTAAGACCACTGATCTGTAAGGATGTCATGGTTGAAACAGTATAGTGGGTACCCTTCCAGTCATTTTTCACGATGGAGAGCAGTCAAAATTGATCAGCTATTATAAAAGTATCCAAGGCTGCGTTTACACAGGCAGCCCAATTCAGATTTCTTTCCACAAATCAGATCAGCTAATTTTCCCAGTAATTGGGCAAAATATCAGAATTGGGCTGCCTGTGTAAACTAAAAAGCTGGAAACGCATTCCATTTCTTTTGACTATGAGTTGTCATGACAGAAAGGAGGATTTCTAAGAGCAGTGGGAGTGAGGGAATATCCATCTAAAATGGCCAGATATGATCCAGATGAATATATATAAATACACACCTCTCTTCTTGGCCTGGGCCACCATCTCCTCATACTGTTGTCTGTGTTTCTGGGCCTCCTCTGCAGGCTTCGCTGGCAGATTACTGCAACACAACACATCGCAGTGAGTGACTGTGGGTGAGTGTGTGTGAGGTTTGAACTCGGTGCCTTGCATTATTCATGGTGGTTGAGCTCGTGGTGTATTAGAGGTGAAGAAAGGCAATGAAAATGCGTGAGGGGGTGGAAAGGGAGAGACAGAGCGAGAACACATACACTTCTATCACCATTTTTGCACAGACACCACCTTACACTTGAACCTCTAAATATTCTATAGGTTTACACCCACCCACACACACACCTGCTTTACTGTGGAGTAAAGAAAGAGCGGGGCATTCAACTTTCAGTAGCCTCTCTCTACTATCCACTGTACCTAGCCTACCTCCCATATAATAGTTAGGAAACCATATAGGCTGGGATGAACAAGATAGAATGGTGCAGGGAAGAGAGACAGAAAAAAGAGAGCAAGAGAGAGAGGAAGAAAGAGTGCTGCTACTAGGTTCTCTCTACATGGTCCTGCTGCACTGCAGCTCGAGACAGAGAGGGGGGGGGAATATGTAAAGGTATAGTGCTGAGCGACTAGTGCTTCTTGAGGTCGGTTTGGTTTTGGTTTGATTATTACAAAATCGATTATCGATTTCAGTTCCGATAATTTTCTTAAAACGGTCCTGAAGAGTGAAAATCATGTTTTTCATCAAATTGGATGATATTTCCATGAAACCAATTCATAGTAGATTGAACCAAGTACGAAAAATGACTGTAGCTGGTAAATTGACAAAGTTGATCATAAAGTTACCGGTCCCCTCCCCCAATGTCAAACGCTTGGATTCAGGAGACAGGCATTACTTCCAGCATTATGCAAGTCATATAATTTTTTACTAATTTAAATATGTAACGCCCAGTGCTTGACTCGGACTGAAATAGGTAAGGTACTCATTTTGGGTGACGGTACAGTTCATATTTAGGTGCAGGAGCTCCACAATATATATGAGCTAATATTCTATAAGAGGAACAGGAGCTCAAGCAGTTGAACATTTTAGGCGACTGTACTCAAGACAAGCAGTGGTAACGCCTTAAACTCATCACGTGCACATCACAGGGCTTTGCTTACAAACAGTAAGATTGCTCAAGCAGAACATGGCTGGTAACTAACCCCTTTTCATCGGTCTTGTGACTTTTAGCGAGCAAGCTACTTACCAGCATGCCGGAAAAAGCACACTGTAACTGGATGGCATAGTGTTAATTTAACATTACACTATTTTCCGAAGAATGAAGACATCAGACAGCAGTGGCTGCTTTTCATTTCGGATGGACAGGCTGCACAAGAAATTATGATTATGTCACGCGTGTGCAGTGCACATTTCGAGCAAAGTTGCTTTATCAATTGAGGAGAACATTCCATGGGTCTTGCCAGGACGCTAATCCTGAAGACGGATGCTGTACCGTCATTAACAGTGGATCTGGGGGATGGCGGTATATCATCACAACCCCCCCAAAAAACGTACTATTCATCACTATCTTAAAAGTTTCACTCAATAATACGTGTTTGAACTAATTATTTACTACATACAGGAGTGGTCAGTACTGATGATGTTGACTTATGTCCTTATATGAACTGTAACAGTAAAATCTTTGAAATTGTTGCATGTTGCATTTATATTTTTGTTCAGTGTACATGATAATATGAAACTGTCTTTATATTTAAAATTGTCTTTATATTTCACTAAATGTTAGGTCCCACAGGCTGTCCCAACACATAATGACATGAAAGTGAATTCTGAGAGTAAAAGGCCCTTAATTGACTATAAAATGTTGTATTCTATACCCATTTGAAGAGAAACAAGTTATTAATGTGTGCTTGATAAGATTACAGATTCTCTCAGGAGGACCCTATAACTTTTTTGGGATCCCACATGGGTCCCCGACCCCCAGTTTGGGAACCACTTGTACTACTAACCTCTCTCCCTGATTGCTTCAATGCTTCCTCTCTCAGTGTATCTTTGCCTCCTTCATTACACCCTGACTCACCACTCTGTAAATAAAAGGTATTTTGTTATGAGAACTTATAGTAGCCCCTCTTTTGATTATAGCTAGCTTAACTTCAGTGAACTGCTCTTGCTGAGGTCAGGCACTGTTCAACGTTAGCTTCTAACTTCCTCCTTCTAGCCAGCTAGTTATAGCTAGCTACCTGGCTAACAGCCAGAGCCCTTGAGCTACCTAGCTAACGTTAGCTAGACATCTGACTGAAATATCAGTGACTATTTACCAGTTGTACACTCATTCTCTGAGAGTAAGGGGGGTTTTGTTTGGGGAGTCGAGGGATTTTGAAACAATTTCCACTGTCAGCGGCATCTCTCTGCCACTTGCCAATGTAGGTCTGGGCTGAGGAAGTTGGTTTGAATGGTGAATGAATGAGCTGCTAACAAGGCAAATCCGAGGGAGCAGGCGAACGTAACAAGCATACATGAATCATTCATGATGCCAGTCGTTCGCAGAGGTAGGCGCGATTATAACACAGATCAAGCCTTCTGAGCGTTGATCAACGCTGGGAATGCAATAAGTGGGTAAACGCTATTTCACAAATACAAATGTGCGTAAACTGTGTTTACGTGCCTTTATAACCTGGCAAAACCCATTTATAAACATCAATATCCTGCCAGGCAGAACTGAATCTACATTTGCCCGGCATTTTAGCTATCGATGTGACGTTTGGCGGCGCCTAATCAGTCAGTTCTGTACCTGCCTGGCTGAGTGGCAGTGTAGGTGGAATGAGCGAGCTCGCCTGGCAACCAGAGCCCGAAACACTTGAGGAAATATAACTCTGTAGTCTGCCTGGAAATTAATTTGCAAGACCAATACATTCTTCTGATTTTTTTCATATATAACATACTTTTCAAGGACCAACTTGAAAAAATGTCTGATTTTCAAGGTATTCCAGTACTTGAATTTCAGAGTGCCAAATTAAAGCCAAGTGGGTGACTGAAGCCTGCTTGATTGAAGCGGGGTACATGGGTCCCCCTCCTCTCCCACTCCCCTTCCCATCAATCTCTGTAGTTGGTTGCATTTCCTAAAGCCTAAGTAATTCACTTTTACGTGATATGATATCACATTTTGTTACAGTGAGGGAAAAAAGTATTTGATCCCCTGCTGATTTTGTACGTTTTCCCACTGACAAAGACTTGATCAGTATATAATTTTAATGTTAGGTTTATTTGAACAGTGAGAGACAGAATAAGAACAAAAAAATCCAGAAAAAAACGCATGTCGAAAATGTTATAAATTAATTTGCATTTTAAATGAGGGAAATAAGTATTTGACCCCTCTGCAAAACATGACTTAGTACTTGGTGGCAAAACCCTTGTTGGCAATCACAGGGGTCCGACGTTTCTTGTAGTTGGCCACCAGGTTTGCACACATCTCAGGAGGGATTTTGTTCCACTCCTCTTTGCAGATCTTCTCCAAGTCATTAAGGTTTCAAGGCTGACGTTTGGCAACTCGAACCTTCAGCTCCCTCCACAGATTTTCTATGGGATTAAGGTCTGGAGACTGGCTAGGCCACTCCAGGACCTTAATGTTCTTCTTCTTGAGCCACTCCTTTGTTGCCTTGGCTGTGTGTTTTGGGTCATTGTCATGCTGGAATAGCAATCCACAACCCATTTTCAATGCCATGGCTGAGGGAAGGAGGTTCTCACCCAAGATTTGAAGGTACATGGCCCCGTCCATCATCCCTTTGATGCGGTGAAGATGTCCTGTCCCATTAGCAGAAAAACACTGCCAAAGCATAATGTTTCCACCTCCATGTTTGACGGTGGGGATGGTGTTCTTGGGGTCATAGGCAGCATTCCTCCTCCTCCAAACACGGCAAGTTGAGTTGATGCCAAAGAGCTCCATTTGTGTCTCATCTAACCCCAACACTTTCACCCAGTTCTCCTCTGAATCATTCAGATGTTCATTGGCAAACTTCAGACGGGCATGTATGTGTGCTTTCTTGAGCAGGGGGACCTTGCGGGCGCTGCAGGATTTCAGTCCTTCACGGCGTAGTGTGTTACCAATTGTTTTCTTGGTGACTATGGTCCCAGCTGCCTTGAGCTCATTGACAAAATCCTCCGGTGTAGTTCTGGGCTGATTCCTCACCGTTCTCATGATCATTGCAACTCCACGAGGTGAGACCTTGCATGGAGCCCCAGGCCGAGGGGGCGATTGACAGTTATTTTGTGTTTCTTCCATTTGCGAATAATCGCACCAACTGTTGTCACCTTCTCACCAAGCTGCTTGGCGATGGTCTTGTAGCCCATTCCAGCCTTGTGTAGGTCTACAATCTTGTCCCTGACATCCTTGGAGAGCTCTTTGGTCTTGGCCATTGTGGAGAGTTTGGAATCTAATTGATTGATTGCTTCTGTGGACAGGTGTCTTTTATACAGGTAACAAGCTGAGATTATGAGCACTCCCTTTAAGAGTGTGCTCCTAATCTCAGCTCGTTACCTGTATAAAAGACACCTGGGAGCCAGAAATCTTTCTGATTGAGAGGGGGTCAAATGCTTATTTCTCTCATTAAAAAGCAAATCAATTTATAACATTTTTGACATGCGTTTTTCTGGATTTTGTTGTTGTTATTCTGTCTCTCACTGTTCAAATACACCTACCAATAAAACTATAGACTGATCATTTCTTTGTCAGTGGGCAAACGTACAGAATCAGCAGGCGATCAAATACTTTTTTCCCTCACTGTACTTTTTAGTTTTTTTCAAGCATTCGGACGGGAGATGAGTGTTACAAATTGTACGAATCAATGGGGTCCCTCAAACTGTAGGTTGGCCGGGTGCCTATATTAGGCTTATGGCTCTAATAATTTTGGATCTCTCACCATTATTTCTCTCATGAGTGTTCATGTTGACCAATATTTTGTCTACGCTAGCCTATTTAAATGATCAAATAAATGTCTGATCAATACACACAATTCTGAACATATTGTCACTTATAATGCTAATACAGAGGCACCAATAAATTGTCCAGTGTACTTAGTATGCTGTTTTCATGTACATTCCCTTATGTATAAGCTTCTAAGGTGACTCAGGCGTTACTAATTATTGTGAAGAAGTGTATCAGTGAACAGTATTCTGTAATTAGTTACAAAACAATAGAAATGCAATTGTTTATTGCTGCTGATGATCAGCTCTGTTGACCATGAGAGCATTTTGCTGAGAAAATGGGGTGAGGTATTCTATTTAGGCTCGGAATGACGTGGCCCATTGTTTACCTTGTTACCTGGCAACGACCACAAGGGTGTTTCAAAGAGCAGTCAAGGGGAGCTCATGAATATAAGCTCCCCGCACACTCAACCTGTTCTTTCAGGCTTCCTGATAGTTAGAGATGAGTGAAAAGGTACAATTTCTTCAATTCTGAGCATTTTAATCGTGTAAAAATATTATGGGTGATGTTTTGGTCATTCAAAGGCTATTTTTACTTGGGAAATAGGATGACTGTGCAGGACCTTTAAACATAAAATGCACTATGCATTATGTGGGTTGAATGCTGTAACACAGAATCAAATAATTAATAAAAGTCCCATGATGGTAGTGACTGCCCAATACTGTTTATCACTTATTAACCATAATGTATTCACATTACTTTATTTTAATAAAACATTTCAGTTTTTTTATTTGATTACTTTAGAATTTCATTCCAAGTCATCATCTCATCTCTATAGAGCTGCTGCCTATGCTGTCTGACAAAATCACTATTTTAGTAGTTATTCAAAGTAAATAAGGCATACTTTGACTGCTGAATACTAACCATCAAATCACTTAGATAATGTATTTTTAGGTAGAGATACCTCGAGAAGCAACTGCTCTATATCCTCTCGATCGTGCATTCTTCTGTCTCTTCTCTCCCTCTCCGGACAAGTAGGTGCACAATGGATTATAGTCATTGTAGTTAATTACCACATTTTCTGCACTAAACTATGTAGAAAATTGGTCTACTGGAAACTACAACTCTCTACTAGATAGCACAGTTCGGGCTTGGTCGGATTTCTCTCTAGAGAAAGTGCACAAAAAACGAACAAAATGGAATTCAAATAATTGAACAGATGTAGGTCAATTAGTTGTTTAAAAACCTATAATCAGATATTTCGGTTAATCACTGAGTGTACAAAACTTTAAGAACACCTTCCTAATATTGAGTTACCCCCCCCTCCCCCCTCTTTTGCCCTCAGAACAGCCTCAATTCGTTGGGGCATGAACTCTACAAGGTGTCAAAAGCGTTCAACAGGGATACTGGCCCATGTTGACTCCAATGCTTCCCACAATTGTGTCATGTTGGCTGGATGTCATTTGGGTGGTGGACCATTCTTGATACACACGGGAAACTATTGAGCGTGAAAAACCCAGCAGTGTTGCAGTTCTTGACACAAACCGGTGCGCCTTGCACCTACTACCATACCCTGTTCAAAAGGCACTTAAATATTTTGTCTTGTCCTTTCACTCTCTGAATGGCACACACAATTCATGTCTCAATTGTCTCAAGGCTTAAAAATCCTACTTTAACCTGTCTCCTCCTCGTCATCTACACTGATTGAAGTGGATTTAACAAATTACAGTGGGGAAAAAAAGTATTTAGTCAGCCACCAATTGTGCAAGTTCTCCCACTTAAAAAGATGAGGTGCCTGTAATTTTCATCATAGGTACACGTCAACTATGACAGACAAATTGAGATTTTTTTTCTCCAGAAAATCACATTGTAGGATTTTTTATGAATTTATTTGCAAATTATGGTGGAAAATAAGTATTTGGTCACCTACAAACAAGCAAGATTTCTGGCTCTCACAGACCTGTAACTTCTTCTTTAAGAGGCTCCTCTGTCCTCCACTCGTTACCTGTATTAATGGCACCTGTTTGAAGTTGTTATCAGTATAAAAGACACCTGTCCACAACCTCAAACAGTCACACTCCAAACTCCACTATGGCCAAGACCAAAGAGCTGTCAAAGGACACCAGAAACAAAATTGTAGACCTGCACCAGGCTGGGAAGGCTGAATCTGCAATAGGTAAGCAGCTTGGTTTGAAGAAATCAACTGTGGGAGCAATTATTAGGAAATGGAAGACATACAAGACCACTGATAATCTCCCTCGATCTGGGGCTCCACGCAAGATCTCACCCCGTGGGGTCAAAATGATCACAAGAACGGTGAGCAAAAATCCCAGAACCACACGGGGGGACCTAGTGAATGACCTGCAGAGAGCTGGGACCAAAGTAACAAAGCCTACCATCAGTAACACACTACGCCGCCAGGGACTCAAATCCTGCAGTGCCAGACGTGTCCCCCTGCTTAAGCCAGGCCCGTCTGAAGTTTGCTAGAGTGCATTTGGATGATCCAGAAGAGGATTGGGAGAATGTCATATGAAACCAAAATATAACTTTTGGGTAAAAACTCAACTCGTCGTGTTTGGAGGACAAAGAATGCTGAGTTGCATCCAAAGAACACCATACCTACTGTGAAGCATGGGGGTGGAAACATCATGCTTTGGGGCTGTTTTTCTGCAAAGGGACCAGGACGACTGATCCGTGTAAAGGAAAGAATGAATGGGGCCATGTATCGTGAGATTTTGAGTGAAAACCTCCTTCCATCAGCAAGGGCATTGAAGATGAAACGTGGCTGGGTCTTTCAGCATGACAATGATCCCAAACACACTGCCCGGGCAACGAAGGAGTGGCTTCGTAAGAAGCATTTCAAGGTCCTGGAGTGGCCTAGCCAGTCTCCAGATCTCAACCCCATAGAAAATCTTTGGAGGGAGTTGAAAGTCTGTGTTGCCCAGCGACAGCCCCAAAACATCACTGCTCTAGAGGAGATCTGCATGGAGGAATGGGCCAAAATACCAGCAACAGTGTGTGAAAACCTTGTGAAGACTTACAGAAAACGTTTGACCTGTGTCATTGCCAACAAAGGGTATATAACAAAGTATTGAGAAACTTTTGTTATTGACCAAATACTTATTTTCCACCATAATTTGCAAATAAATTCATAAAAAATCCTACAATGTGATTTTCTGGAATTATTTTTCTCATTTTGTCTGTCATAGTTGACGTGTACCTATGATGAAAATTACAGGCCTCTCTCATCTTTTTAAGTGGGAGAACTTGCACAATTGGTGGCTGACTAAATACTTTTTCCCCCCACTGTATGTCCTCAGTACAACAAAAGGGAAAAGCCATTCAGATCCATGACTCAAAAGAAGAAACACCATAACTCCTTCCTGCCTCAGTGACATGCTGCTCTGTTCTTGGTGTGTGTGTGGTACTTATGCAGAGCAGCCCTCCAGTGTATAAGTGTGTTTCTGTGCATGCATGTGTGTGTGCGTAGGTGTGAGGTACGGACGCAGGGTGGTCCTCCAGTGTATACGTGTGTGCGTGTGTGTGTGTGGTAGATACGCAGGGCGGTCCTCCAGTGTATGTGTGTGTGTGTGTGTGTGGTACATACGCAGGGCGGTCCTCCAGTGTATACGTGTGTGCGTGTGTGTGTGTGGTACATACGCAGGGTGGTCCTCCAGTGTATACGTGTGTGCGTGGTACATACGCAGGGCGGTCCTCCAGTGTATACGTGTGTGTGTGTGTGTGTGTGTGTGGTACATACGCAGGGCGGTCCTCCAGTGTATACGTGTGTGTGTGTGTGGTACATACGCAGGGCGGTCCTCCAGTGTATGTGTGTGTGTGTGTGTGTGGTACATACGCAGGGCGGTCCTCCAGTGTATACGTGTGTGTGTGTGTGGTACATACGCAGGGCGGTCCTCCAGTGTATGTGTGTGTGTGTGTGTGGTACATACGCAGGGCGGTCCTCCAGTGTATATGTGCGTGTGGTACATACGCAGGGCGGTCCTCCAGTGTATACGTGTGTGGTACATACGCAGGGCGGTCCTCCAGTGTATACGTGTGTGTGTGTGTGTGGTACATACGCAGGGCGGTCCTCCAGTGTATACGTGTGTGTGTGTGTGTGTGGTACATACGCAGGGCGGTCCTCCAGTGTATGTGTGCGTGTGTGTGTGTGGTATATACGCAGGGCGGTCCTCCAGTGTATGTGTGTGTGTGTGTGTGTGTGGTACATACGCAGGGCGGTCCTCCAGTGTATGTGTGCGTGTGTGTGTGTGGTACATACGCAGGGCGGTCCTCCAGTGTATGTGTGTGTGTGTGTGTGTGGTACATACGCAGGGCGGTCCTCCAGTGTATACGTGTGTGTGTGTGTGTGTGGTACATACGCAGGGCGGTCCTCCAGTGTATGTGTGTGTGTGTGGTACATACGCAGGGCGGTCCTCCAGTGTATACGTGTGTGTGTGTGTGTGGTACATACGCAGGGCGGTCCTCCAGTGTATGTGTGTGTGTGTGTGTGTGTGGTACATACGCAGGGCGGTCCTCCAGTGTATGTGTGTGTGTGTGTGTGTGGTACATACGCAGGGCGGTCCTCCAGTGTATGTGTGTGTGTGTGTGGTACATACGCAGGGCGGTCCTCCAGTGTATGTGTGTGTGTGTGTGTGTGTGTGTGTGTGGTACATACGCAGGGCGGTCCTCCAGTGTATGTGTGCGTGTGTGGTACATACGCAGGGCGGTCCTCCAGTGTATGTGTGTGTGTGTGTGTGTGGTACATACGCAGGGCGGTCCTCCAGTGTGTGTGTGTGTGTGTGTGTGTGTGGTACATACGCAGGGCGGTCCTCCAGTGTATGTGTGTGTGTGTGTGTGTGGTACATACGCAGGGCGGTCCTCCAGTGTATACGTGTGTGTGTGTGTGTGGTACATACGCAGGGCGGTCCTCCAGTGTATACGTGTGTGTGTGTGTGTGTGGTACATACGCAGGGCGGTCCTCCAGTATAAGTGCTGTGGTGGAGAGGGGTTCAAAGTCCAGGTTCTTCCTCACACTCTGTCTGGGAGACGGGGGACTGTGGCCAGGTCCATCTCTGCTACTCTTAGTTTCATATTCCTAGAACAGAAAAAACACACACACACAAACTCACATGTACAATGGAATATCATGTTTCACGAGAGAAACTGGTTTTATTTGTCAAGGTCGTATCTGCCACTTTTAGCGTCATATTCCTTTAGACAAAAACCGCACGCACGCTCACAAAAAACACAAATATTCAAAAGGTACAATCAAATATAACAATCAGACGCTTGGGATTATTCACCCGATTGAACAACCAGGAAAGTCTAATTGAAATCTAATGGCTCAGTAGTTGTTCAGTTGTTTCATATTACATAAGAAATACAGTGCTATGAAAAAGTATTTGCCCCCTTTCTAATTTTCTCTACTTTTGCATATCTGTGATACTGAATATTTTCAGATCTTCAACCAAAACCTAATATTAAAGGAAACATAAGTGAACAAATAACAAAACAATTACATATTTATTTCATAAACAAAGTTATGCAACACCCAATTCCCCTGTGTGAAAAAAGTAATTGCCCCCTTACACTCAATAACTGGTTGTGCCACCTTTAGCTGCAATGACTCCAACCAAATGCTTCCTGTAGTTGTTGATCAGTCTCTCACGTCGCTGTGGAGGAATTTTGGCCCACTCTTCCAAGCATCCCCAAACCATGACACCACCACCACCATGCTTGACCTTTGGTATGATGTTCTTACTGTGGAATGTAGTGTTTGGTTTTCGCCAGGCATAATGGGACACATCTCGTCCAAAAAGTTGACTCAAGTTTGCCAAAAAGCACCTGGATGATCATCAAGACTCTTGGAAGAACGAACTATGGACAGATGATTCAAAAGTATAACTTTTTGGACGACATGGTTCCAGTAATGCCTGGCGAAAACCAAACATTGCATTCCACAGTAAGAACATCATACCAAAGGTCAAGCATGGTGGTGGTGGTGTGATGGTTTGGGGATGCTTTGCTGTCTCAGGACCTGGACGACTTGCCTTAATAGAAGGAACCATGAATTCTGCTCTGTATCAGAGAATTCTACAGGAGAATGTCAGACCATCCGTCTGTGAGCTGAAGCGCAGCTGGGTCATGCAGCAAGACAATGATCCAAAACACACAATGAAGTCTACATGAAAATTGCTAAAAAGCAACAAATTGGAAGCTTTGGAATGGCCTAGTCAAAGTCCAGACCTAATCCCAATTGAGATGTTGTGGCAGGACTTGAAACGAGCAGTTCATGCTTGAAAACCCACACATCACTGAGTTAAAGCAGTTCTGCATGGAAGAGTGGGCCAAAATTCCTCCACTGCGACGTGAGAGACTGATCAACAACTACAGGAAGCATTTGGTTGGAGTCATTGCAGCTAAAGGTGGCACAACCAGTTATTGAGTGTAAGGGGGCAATTACTTTTTCACACAGGGGAATTGGGTGTTGCATAACTTTGTTTATGAAATAAATATGTAATTGTTGTGTTATTTGTTCATTTATGTTCCCTTTATCTAATATTAGGTTTTGGTTGAAGATCTGATAACATTCAGTATCACAAATATGCAAAAGTAGAGAAAATTAGAAAGGGGGCAAATACTTTTTCATAGCACTGTAGCTCAACCTCATTGGGATTGGTATGCAGATCCGTGGTCTGGAACAATTACATGAGACCTGGGGGCCTCAGAACCAATTCAAAACTTGAAGCATCTTTATTAAAACCAATATAGAGCAGAGTCTGGTAATGGAAAGAAGCTAGGGGTCTGACATTTCATTTCCTCTAAAGAGCTTTATTTTGTCCCTCGGTCCATTCACGCACCTACACACACACACTTTTTTTCCCACACACCCCAGGTGTTTGTGTTTGCGTCAGGGTTTTCGTTAGGAACATTTTAAATTTACCAGACATTTAAGAAATTTACCGGACCCATATGATTGGTTGTGTAACCTGATTAGGGCGTCCACCCACGGTTCTCAGAATGACAGAAATCACATTTAGTTTATGGCAATTCATCTTAACAGAACATGCCACTCGGATACAACAGCGTGCGCCATTCTTATTGAATTCCGATGAACAAGTAGTTTAGCCTGCTATATTTTCTGGCGCCTCCCTCCTGTCAGCATTGGTCAGGACATTACAGACTGTAGCCAATACGCATAGGCTATCACCTACACTTTGACATGTAGGCTAAATAATTATTAATGTACATTTACATACACGTATGTTTGTTTTTTTACAGAACAGCTAGCATTATTCTGTTTTCAAATCAATTTAAATTAGCTATTTTGGTTAATGGCCTTGGTGCTCTAGCAGATGGCCTTGGTGCCCTGGCAGATTGGGCACCTCTTTAAGTTCAAATGGCCCTGCCCCTAAAATCACGAAATTCCAGGCCTGATCAGACGTCGTTTTTATTGATCTGTTTGTCAGTGTCAGCAGAGTAGGCTACCCTGTAATTTTTGTCGTATTAAAAAAGATTGTGCTAATGTCTCCAGTCATATAAAGTGTATTAGAATTGAATTAAATGTGTTTAAAAAGGCCAACATTTTCTTGTGCAAAGAAAGGAGAAGAAATGTAGGCTCTGATATAGCCTATAGCCTACTCTAAGCCACTACGTGATGCATTGAAATCTTTTTTTGCAATCAGTGATTGAGTTATATTCTTTGCCTAAATTATGACTATCCAATCTAATCATCACATTAGGAATAGTAGGCTATCTTGCATAAGTCTGCAAATACGAGGATGCATGGAATGCTTTTTATAAAGGTGCATTTTTATGGTGAAAATTAGCTTCCCAAAACTTGAAACCTACTTTTCCTCAGCCAACAAGACGAGTAACAAACAGCAAAATGTCAATCTACTATCCCCCATAGTAGAAAAGTTGACCTATTCTGTTGGTCAGCTTGTCGTTCTGTGCGAGAAAGAAATAGCCTATTCCAAACTGACTCTGGGACAGTTGTGGGACGATAGATCCCAAATTCATACAACCAGTAGGCCTAGACTACATCCCAATTTTCTTTAAAGCAATGAGGCTCATGGAACAGACCAGAACGTTTAGCATAAAATATTGATACACTATTATTTATTCACATTATAAAGGGCAGCAATGCGCACGAGGCAGTAGCCTACACGCAAATGTTTGTTTATAATGCAATTAGCGGGAAAACACAATTTCATGTGACAGAGATTAAAATATTCGTTAGACATTTAGAAAGAGGGGCGATCTAAATATTCAACAACTAGCATGGGTTGCTAATATGACTAGCATTGTGCATTTGGCTACTGGACAATGAAAGAAAGTTGATTTGAAAAAGGCTACAGGTTTCAATGGCATATGGAAGCCTTTATAAAATAATTGCCTGCACGTTTGGTTAGATTTTGGCTAGGCTACTTTGAAGCAAAGGTAAGACATGCCTCATAATATGTAGTAAAACGTTCAGGTTTCAAACAATTAAGTATATGCCTCCAGCTCATTGCAAAGTGGTGTGTGACGCCCTGAAGCCTGCCTTGTTGCCTATGCCCTTGAATGGCGAACGGGAAGCGCGCTTCAATTACCAGTTGATAAATAAAAATAGTAGCTCCTTTTAAATCATGGCCATTGTTTTGTTTTTTACACGCGATTGCCTTTAGAATTGTTGTGCAATGATTGGGCTTATTAAAGCATGTTGTTTCACTCCAGCAGCAACAAACAGCTGTTTGAGCTGTATCAGCAGCTCTCGCTCTACATCAACTGGTATTTCAAATCAATTAATAGGCTAAAATGCATTATTTCGCAATGTGATTTTTTTTCCTTCTCCAGGACAATTGGCCGGCGGCAACTTTTTTTCAAAATCGGCTTTTCATTTATTTATTTTTGGGACAAAAGCCGGCTATTACAGGCTAACGGAAACCCTGGCCATATAGCACACAAGGCTGCAGCCTGAGTCAACACCGAGAGATAGAGCTGTACTGTAAGATGTAAGGGGTCAGTGTGTGTGATGAGAGGGGTCAGGTCGGGGACTAGCAGACGCTCTGAGGGCACACCCGGGGACACCCCCACACACAAAATGTGTGTGAGGTCTGTGTTCTGGCGGCTTTTAACTAGAAGTGTCTCCAAAATGGCCTCCAGTGTTTTTACAGTATTTGGTATGACTCCGCTGGGGATCGAACTCCCAACCTTCCAATCTCTGGGCAGACACTAACTACATGGTCACTGAGTTGGTTTATCATAACCAGTATGTTTGCCATGGCCCAGCGTCGTCCGGGGTAGGGGAGGGAATGGCCGGCAGGGATGTAGCTCAGTTGGTAGAGCATGGCGTTTGCAACACCAGGGTTGTGGGTTCGATTCCCACGGGGGGCCAGTATGAAAAATAAAAACAATTATGTATGCACTCACTAACTGTAAGTCGCTCTGAATAAGAGCGTCTGCTAAATGACTAAAAATGTAAATGTAAAGGTGTTGTTGTTTAGGATGTTGGTCAGGCATTCATTATGTTAATGGCTATAAGCATTGTCACACTCAGGCTAGCAACAAGTCTATGAATTCTTAATGAATAAGAAGAAACCAATTCTAGTATAAATGTGTTTGGGGAGTAACAGATTCCAATGTTTGAAGTGTCAGAGTGGCCCACCCCACACTGGGTAATGTGCACAATAGGGTAGCCTAAACAAAATGGTCTTAAAGGAGGATGCCAGGCATGAACGAGGGCCAGAGCCCCACTGATTTAGTTCCCCTTATCACTACCGACAAAGGTGGGCCACTGCACTGCTGGGAAATTGGGAGGCGAGATTCTCAGAGTGCTGTGTCCTATGAGGCGGAAGAGAGAGAGAGAGGACTGAGTGGCGCAGTGGTCTAAGGCACTGCATCGCAGTGCTAACTGTGCCACTAGAGATCCTGGTTCGAATCCAGGCTCTGTCGTAGCCGGCCGCGACCGGGAGACTCATGGGCGGCGCACAATTGGCCCAGCGTCGTCCAGGGTAGGGGAGGGAATGGCCGGCAGGGATGTAGCTCAGTTGATAGAGCATGGCGTTTGCAACGCCAGGGTTGTGGGTTCGATTCCCACGGGGGGCCAGTATAAAAAAAAAAAAAAAGATATGTATTCACTAACTGTAAGTCGCTCTGGATAAGAGCGTCTGCTAAATGACTAAAATGTAAATGTAAAATGACTAGAGAGAGAGAAAGAAAGAGAGAGCAGAGGCGATAAAGAGAGTGGTAGAAATAAAAAAAGAGAAAAGGAGCACGCAATGGGATGGCAAAAGTGAGATGGATTGGTGGATGGATGAGGAAAGATACACTATTGAGTGATGGAAAATCCTGTCCCCCGAGTCCATGTGGTGTATGCTAGAGAGGAGTTGAGCTGGTGATTCAGAGAAACAGTGCCATGAAAAAGTATTTGCCCACTTTCTGATTTCCTCTATTTTTGCATATTTTTGATACAATGTTATCAGATCTTCAACCAATACCTAAATATTAGATAAAGGGAACTGGAGTTTACAAATAACCCCAAAAGGATATCCTTATTTTATTTAATTAACAAAGTTATGCAACACCCAATTCCCCTGTGTGAAAAAGTAATTGCCCCCTTACACTCAATAACTGGTTGTGCCACCTTTAGCTGCAATGACTGCAACCAAATGGATGACATGGGTCCAATTATGCCTGGCGAAAACCAAACACTGCATTCCACAGTAAGAACCTTATACCAACGGTCAAGCATGGTGGTGGTAGTGTGATGGTTTGGGGATACTTTGCTGTCTCAGGACCTGGACGACATGCCATGAATTCTGCTCTGTATCAGAGAATTCTACAGGAGAATGTCAGGCCATCCGTCTGTGAGCTGAAGCGCAGCTGGGTCGTGCAGCAATGATCCAAAACACAAAATGAAATAAATATGTAATTGTTGTGTTATTTGTTCACTTATGTTCCCTTTATCTACAATTAGGTTTTGGTTGAAGATGTGATAACATTCAGTATCACAAATATGCAAAAGTAGAAGAAGAAAAAGGACCACTGAGAAAAGGGAGTCCCAAATCACTCCATCTCTCCGAGTCCTGTCAGCATGTAAAGTGTCCTACCACAGCAGATATAGGCTCACTGTGAAAGACAGTACTGTAGTGGATAGAGAGTGAGGAGGGGAATTTGGCAACTAGGGAGGAAGCCTTGCCTGCTAGCCGGGGGATGGGGGAGAAGCTGTGAGTCTGCATTACTGAGAGAATGGGAGGAGGGGAGCGGAAGGGGGATTGAAATCTGACACCTCTTCAGCGCCATTGCAGGTGCCACTAGCAAGGTGAAATGAAATACAGGCCGAGTGTGCTTGTGTGTGTGTGTGAGGGAGGGAGAAAGAGGGGAGAGGAAAGGGAGTGTAATATATTATATTATATGTGGTTATGGCCACAGCCCTACTACCCAATTGCTTCCACTTCTGCTCTCTCACCAATCACAGGCTGAGAGAAAAGCTAACCACATTATCTCTGATTAGTACCATAGTAAACACATTTACCAAACAGATTTTTCTGCTCTCAACTGAAATAGCCTAGCTTAGCATTTCAGCTAACACAGCTAACACGAACATAAACCTCTGCTTTATGTGCTGTTGAATTAGCCTAGTCCAGCATTTCACTGCTGCCACTAGGACGTCATAACAGTAATCCTGAAATCATATAGGGAGACTGGCTTTAGCATTTTTAGAGGCTCAGGTGGCAACGGAATCCCAGGGTTACCTGTCTCCAGGGGAACCTGCATCGTTACACCAAGGTTCTATATCTATGGTTTCATTAACTTTCTCTCATTTCCTGATGACGTAAGTGGCTCTTTGTGTCTGTTTGCATGCCTGGCCAGTCTGCCTGGTTCCATGGTTCAGTGTTTTGAGTGATGGCATTTAGAATAGCAGAAACTAAGCAATAAGCAAAAACAGACAGTACATGGTCTAGTTGTTACTAGGGCTGGAAATTGATAGGGACCTCACGATACGATATTATCAAAATACTTAGGTTTCCGATACGATATGTATTGCAATTCTAATGATTCTATAGGTACTGCGATTCGATATTGCAGTTTTATTGCAATTTGATGTTTCAAACATATTTCCCACTATATGTCTGATGCAGAGAGACAACAGAAAATGTGTTTTGATCAGTCATGGGAAATAAGTGTTGAAAACATGTTGGCTCACTATTTAAAAATAAAATGGAGAAAAAGCAGGTACACCCGATTAGCGCTAGCAAACGTTATCTAGCAAAAAAAAGGAGATCGATAAAGTTGTATTGTATTGTATTGTAATAGTCTCCTACTACACAGGACAGAGTAATACAAATTAATGGTAGGAATGAGACTTGGTTCATTTTTTGTGGAACCATGCAAAAGACCACAGCGGGGGGCCAATACCAATCCACTACTTTTCATGGAGTTCAACATCCCCTAGTCTAGTGCACATGGAGGAAATGTTTGGAAAGTCTATTTACTGCCCTGGGTCAGGATTGAGCACTCCACATCTCCTTCCTCTTCCCACACAGAGAGAGGTTAGAGAGACCCAGAGGGTGTGGGTGTCAGAGTGGTCTCTGGCTGTGGGCTGTTTTCCATCTGTGAAAACCGAAAAGGGCACTCGGCCTCTCCCAAAGGAGCTGAACATCACTTCAGACCGACACCCAAGAGGCAGGAAGGGCAAGTCTGAGCCGAGACAGTGACAGTCAACACACAGACAGTAAACAGCCTGCCAGCAAGACAATAATAATCATATCATATTAAATCACAACCTTAACACACACACACGCACCTATGGGTGAGCTACAGCTATAAAAAGGAGGAGGAATGACTGTATATAAAAAGGGAAGACTGAGTCGAGAGAGAAAAACAACAAAATATCCTTTGTGTCAATTATGAAATGTCTTATGTAATGGCCTGACAATAGGCGGACAAAATTTTGACCAGCATTCGCTGTCTACAACCCACAGAGCTGCATGCAGAAAGTGTTAATTGTGTTAGTTGAGAGCTAAAATTGAGAGCTATGCACATCATAAAGCTACTGCAGAGTCGTCAAACACTGACTGAAGAAACCCGACCATCCTTCATCTTTGAAATGAACCTATCCGCTTCATGTATCTTCAGTTGGGAGAGACAAATTAGAACAAGGAAACCCCTTGACACACTTTTTAGCAGGGAACACAGAGAGACCACGCCATCTCCCTGCTTGGCATTCCTGAGCTGCACTTTTCACGTGTCATGCCCTCCCACGGACCACGGAGAGGGCAAACAGACAAACACCAGACACTTCTACAAGGAAAACATGAGTCTGCAGAAAAAGACAACGTTGTTGCATTTCTTAGACAGGTCGTATTACAATGAATACACTGCTGGACAAATCTAATACACAAAGATTGGTCAGCAGAAGCTGGCAAAATACCTTCAAAAAGAAACGTCACACTCTCACCACACATATACTTCTTTACCTAAGAGAGATGAGCTGAAAGAGGATGATATGTAAAGGCTAACCCTACTGTCCTCTACCTCCCTCTGTCTCTCTCGCTCACTCCATAATTCCTTATCTTTCTACTCCGTCATTTTTCCTACTGTCAGACGGGGAAAGATACAGAACAAGAGAGGAGAGACTGTAGACTGCTGTGCTCGCCCCCTCATTCTCAAGCTGAAACGCACGCGTCAGCTCACTCACCATGAACGCTGCAGTTCCGTACAGACACCCAGACCAACCGGGGGGGTTAAACTTCACAAACCGTCACGGCTGCTCCCGTCGGCCCGGCTACAGCCCACACAGAGGACGAGGAAGAGGTCAGGGGGACAGCAGGCCCGTCGATGGGACACACCCCGAGCTGGAGCTGATGCAGCAGCATGATACCGCTCTCTCTCTCGCTCTCTCGCACTCCCCTCCCTCGCTCTCTCCTTGCTTCTCTCCTTCCCAGCATGCACAATGACGCTACACTGAGAGGCCCCGCATCAGTGCACAACACAGAGGATCAGATCTCTCTCTTCAGGGTGTGTGTGTGTGTGTGTGGGCGATTCAGCACTGCTGTGCTCCATTATTCACAGTCGCTGCGCTGAAAAGGAGCTCACCGATCTCCTGTGCCCAGCCAGCCACTCTAATCAGTCCCAGATTAATGGATACAGGATCCATTTCTCATCCAATCCTCCTCTCTGCTATAGCAATCCATCTTCTCGGCGCTCTGACAGCGATGCCTTGGGTCATGTGCTGTGTGGAGCTTTTTGTCGTGTCTTCTCTCCCCATCTCTTTCTCTATTTCATTCCACCTCGCTCTCTCTCTTAAATTATAGCCTGTTCTCCCGTGTCCAGCAACTCTGTTTAGCCTCAGAGGAGGGCCCAGGGCTAAAAGGGGGAACAGGGATTGGCTGACTCCCAGGTGATTGACAGCTAGGTACCGGTGGGTCAAGGGGGGCTATGAAACATACAGTACGTATAGGAAAATACGGAACACTCCCACTGGGAATATTGTTTACAGTGTGAGCTATATTAGTCTGCATCAATCAAGAATGATAATGTGTGTTTAAATTTAAATCAACCATTCATGGTTGTGAATTCATAACGTATCTGGGGTATGAAAATGAACACGTAGGCTTCACCGCCCCTCAGACATATTACCAAGAGAAATACCCTGACTTACAACACAGGAATGCTGATAATTAGAAAGATAAAGCTCGACAGTTGAATTACGGCCTATAGAGTGACGGTGCAATAAAGCAGAATAAATACAGCAGTAGACTAATAAAAACAGAAAACAGAGACTCATTAGTCCTCGTCCACAGGACACACGGCCCACCCCCTGACACCAGGCAGCGCTTGCCATGGCGAGACAATGGCTTCCTGGCAGGTGCTGAAAATCTAGCCTTACCATCTGAGACCAGGCACCAGGGACAGGGTTACCACCGCAGGAGATGAGAATGCCTTAGGCTAGATTGGGTTAAAGGGGGAGAGGCTGTGTGGGGTAGGTATACGGAGCTCACCTGGCTAGCAGGAGGACTCCAGTTTCTGTCCACACCCACTGAAAGGATCGGATGGTGGAGATTGGCCTATACTTGTAGTCAAGTGACTCTTTGGCCTCTTTAAAATTGGAGGACCCCAGGTAATGGTGTCACTTCATAGTTCACACTATCACAGGAGTCGGATACAATGACGGCAAATTATGGTTAAACTTAAGGCAGGGAAGTGGTACAATTTCAAACATGGATCATCTCAGACCCACCAGTCAATAATCAAGCTTTGTTCCTGAAGGGCTTCTAACCAAGCAAACAGTCAACCCTAGAAGCAGCAGAGTACCAATAAAGTTAGGTGAAAAGGTGAAGAAGTCCAGAAAAGACACACTTTCAAACCCTCTAGCTATACCGAGTGAAGCTACTGCTAGGAAACCCCTGTGTAGTCAGATGAGGGGAAGGATATCATTCATTTCAGCGCTCTAGGTAAGTATAGGCCTACCACGGGATGTCTTTACAAACGCAGAACAAGTAACGGGTTAGAGGTACACACTTCCCTGTCTGCAGTCTAAACAGGGATTGTAAACTCTGATGGGGGACACCAAAAAATCTGAACTCATGAAGGACCGCAGTGGCTCGCGGGTCTGCATATCTACATCCGTACCCATACATGCAGCCAGAGCCAGCCTTAGCCGTTTGGGGGCCCAAAGTGAAGTTTTGTTGAGGCTTTGAGACACACATGCATGCAGTTGCACACGGGTGGTTGACATGCCACTGAAAAACAGAAGCATGATAGTTTAACATACTTGAAAGTTGTAATTCATTATGTGAATCTGAATTATTGTTATTATTATTATCTCCGCCGGGCTGGGCAGATAAAGAGCAGGATTCCAGGGGGGAAATTGAAAGATTTAGAGTTAAGTCTTTGCGACCATCGCAAAGAGAAAAGCTTCGGGAGAAATGGGCAAACTCAAAAAAAGAGGTGTAGAGAAAAGAAAAGTTTAGAATTGTTTAACTCATTCACTCGTTCCAGTAATATTGTTTTAAAACGTATTTATTTCGTCCTATGGTGTGACATGTCCTTTGGTGTGACAATAGAAATTGGACAAAATGAAAACATAAAAATCATCATGGAACATGTGGCAAGTGATCGCCGCATGCCCCACAAGTAGATTTGTGGATTTATAAAAGGTTTGTCAAAATTAAATTTAAATATTATTCAAAATTAGAGACTAGACACTTTGCACCATTATCAAATAAAATGCCTTATTTTACTGAATTTCCACAAGGTAACACATTATTGTGTTAGGAATGACAAAGAATGATGACATGTAATTTTCTCATCGAAATTATACATCTTAAGCATAATAATTGTCATGTCACACCGGAGGACAAATTCAAGGCTCAAATGTATGAAACGGTTCATAAAATGTGGCATAAAAAATGTAATCATAACCGACCACATACATTAAAAATATTCAGACTTAGTAACTTACAGTTGTGGTCAAAAGTTTTGATAATGACACAAGTATTGGTCTTCACAAAGTTCGCTGCTTCAGTGTTATGAGACATTTTTGTCAGATGTTACTATGGTATACTGAAGTATAATTACAAGCATTCCATAAGTGTCAAAGGCTTTTATTGACAATTACATTAAGTTTATGCAAAGAGTCAATATTTGCAGTGCTGACCCTTCTTTTTCAAGACCTCTGCAATCCGCCCTGGCATGCTGTCAATTAACTTCTGGGCCACATCCTGACTGATGGCAGCCCATTCTTGCATAATCAATGCTTGGAGTTTGTCAGAATTTGTGGGGTTTTGTTTGTCCACCCGCCTCTTGAGGATCGACCACACGTTCTCAATGGGATTAAGGTCTGGGGAGTTTCCTGGCCATGGACCCAAAATGTAAATGTTATGTTCCCCGAGCCACTTAGTTACCACTTTTGCCTTATGGTAAGGTGCTCCATTATGCTGGAAAAGGCATTGGTCATCACCAAAATGTTCTTGGATGGTTGGGAGAAGTTGCTCTCGGAGGATGTGTTGGTACCATTCTTTATTCATGGCTGTGTTAGGCAAAATTGTGAGTGAGCCCACTACCTTGGCTGAGAAGCAACCCCACACATGAATGGTCTCAGGATGCTTTACTGTTGGCATGACACAGGACTGATGGTAGCGCTTACCTTGTCTTCTCCAGACAAGGTGTTTTCCGGATGCCCCAAACAATCGGAAAGGGGATTCATCAGAGAAAATGACTTTACCCCAGTCCTCAGCAGTCCAATCCCTGTACCTTTTGCAGAATATCAGTCTGTCCCTGATGTTTTTCCTGGAGAGAAGTGGCTTCTTTGCTGCCCTTCTTGACAATAGGCCATCCTCCAAAAGTCTTCGCCTCACTGTGCGTGCAGATGCACTCACACCTGCCTGCTGCCATTCCTGAGCAAGCTCTGCACTGGTGGTGCTTCGATCCCGCAGCTGAATCAACTTTAGGAGACGGTCCTGGCGCTTGCTGGACTTTCTTGGGCGCCCTGACGCCTTCTTCACAACAATTGAAACTCTCTCCTTGAAGTTCTTGATGATCCGATAAATGGTTGATTTAGGTGCAATCTTACTAGCAGCAATATCCTTGCCTGTGAAGCCCTTTTTGTGCAAAGCAATGATGACGGCACGTGTTTCCTTGCAGCTAACCATGGTTAACAGAGGAAGAACAATGATTTCAAGCAACACCCTCCTTTTAAAGCTTCCAGTCTGTTATTCTAACTCAATCAGCATGACAGAGTGATCTCCAGCCTTGTCCTCGTCAACACTCTCACCTGTGTTAACAAGAGAATCACTGACATGATGGCAGCTGGTCCTTTTGTGGCAGGGCTGAAATGCAGTGGACATTTTTTGGGGGGGATTAAGTTCATTTTCATGGCAAAGAGGGACTTTGCAATTAATTGCAATTAATCTGATCACTCTTCATGACATTCTGGAGTATATGCAAATTGCCATAATCAAAACTGAGGCAGCAGACTGTGAAAATTAGTATTTGTGTCATTCTCAAAACCTTTGACCACGATTGTAGTATCATACCATCAAAATATAGTAATATATATATATATATATATTTCAGTGTCCTCGATTATCCTCCCATGAATAGAAACAAACGCAGCATATGGTTTCTTTTCACCGTTCACTCCACAGTGCTTTGAAGCATGAAACACACCAAGAATCTCACTGCCCATAGACTGCTGATAGGTACTTATCACAGTGGGGTGAACGGTGAAAAGAAACCATATGCTGCATTTGTTTCTATTCATGGGGGGATAATCGAGGACACTGAAATATGGACTTGTATTTACTTCTCTTGCTTGAACAAAAGCGATACGAACCTACCGTTTCTACTTGTAGAATAGCAACGCTCGTCAGTGGTCAACAACTTGACTTTGAGCCAATCAGAGAGCACGAACCCCCACGTGGGGGAGCCAGCAGGAGTGACAACAAAAAAGGAGGGCATTCTCTCAGTACATCCACGGATGAGCCAGTTACACTTCATAGGCAATGTAGGCTATGGGATGGTACAGATGCAATGCGCACAACACTAAAATACTTCCTCCAAGCTAGCTAACCACTGTAGTATTTACATTATAATTAAATCACAATGGTTTCCATGAAACAGCTGCCTGTGTTAGCTGCGGAGTTAGTGCAGTGTCCTTAGCTAGTTAGCTAGCTATGTTGTGCTAGCTAACGAATATGCTAATGTTAGCTAGCTAGCTAAACTTTTGGCTATGGGCTGGCACTGGAAGTATGGGATTATGGAGAGTAAATCAAATTGTTTCTTTGTCATCTTTCTAGGTAGTTAACTAGCTGTGGCCATCTGGCTATTATCAACATGGGCTTTAGAACCTCACAATAGCAACATTAGCACAGCTAGCGAACATCGGAATCTAGACCATAAGCAACACACACAGACATGCATTGTCAAACAACGCTACTGCCACCTTCTGGTTTGGAGTATTTTAACAAGGCAGAGTGGCTGACAACCTCAAGGTCTTTGCTGTGTCAACACAAATGATTGACTGCCGACACCGTTCAGAGGTGCTAAGTACTGTCGGCAGGCAAGCGTTTGACAATCCTACTGGTGTGTCTGAGTTTTAAGAATAGAAGTGGACTTAAGATAAATGTCACGGCTCTGGGCCTTCACATGACAATGACGTGGCCACGTAGACATACCACCTGGGCGTACAGTACATGTACATAGCATGAGATTTTAGAGGGAAAGTGGGGAAATGTCATTTCCACCACAGTCATTTCCACCACGGTGTTCATTGTGGTGGTAAAGACAGGTTGTGGTGGAAATGACATTGTTCGTGCTAAACAGCAAATTATTTGGGCTATAATACTGATACTAAATTCAAAAACAGTTTTAACAATATTACAATATTGTTGGTAAATAAGAGAACAATAGATAAGTAGGTTTGACATGATGTCTTGGCTCTTTCTTTAAGATGGCAAGCAATACCACAGCACAGAGGTCAAGATCATACAGAGAAAGAATAAAATCAGATCCACTTAAATATGCAGAGTCCCTCAAGAAGGACAGAGAAAGATACCTGAAGAAAAAGCAACAAGGTGTTGTTAAATCTGTGACAGAAATGCCGAAAAGAGAACAACGAAAAATGAGAAGACAGTGGCGAATTTCTCAACGAAACAGACGTAGGAAATGGAAAATGGTCTCAGCAGTGAATAGTTTCATGGCACATACAACACCACCACCATCACCAGACAACATGAGTGTTAATGCAGAAGACATCCCTGAAACACCTCAGCTGTGTGAGCCTACACCAGAGAGAACTCCACAGAGGAAAAGAGGGAGAAAAAAGGTTGCGAAGGCAAAAGCAAAGGTGTACAGAGATCTTAATGACATTAAACAAAAGCTTGAGGATGCCCTCAGAAAAGTTGAAAAATACAAAAAAGAAGTAATCGACTGAAGAAGAACCTGGGGATCCTAGAGTCACCTAAAATGAAAACAAAGCAACAGATGCAGCAAGAAAGCAAGCAATTAAAGAAGACACTCCTATTCCATAACACCATTATGTCAGAAATAAGAAAAAAGTATCAGAATGTTGACAATCGTAAAGCTCGGCAACTGATCTCCAAACTTGTGGCTGGCAAGATCTTAAAAAAATACCGCCTGGTCACCATGGCCAAGAAGGAGTTTGGATTCTCTACAAAACTAATCAGGACAAACATGACAAGGGCCGACAAACTCAAATACACCCGCAAAACACAACGAAACAGAGTCAGCCAAGAAGTGAAGGAAAAGATAACAAAGTTTTTAGAACGCGACGATAACAGTAGGGCCACTACTGGAAAGAAAGAGACAATTACAAAGATGAAAAATAAAATGCAAAAGCGCTTCCTGGTGGATTCTATGCAGACACTGCACCTGAAGTTTAGACACGAGAATCCCGAAGTCAGACTCTCCTATGCAGAGTTTTGCAAAAAGCAACCCTAGAAAACAGTGAAGAAATGATTTGCTGATTTTTAACACAAATTCATGTTTTTTCATTTTTTGGATTGTTTTTAATTTAAAAATATTGGTGATATGTTTTTGTTCACAAATGCTGTTGCTTATTGATTTGCTCTGGTTCACCACATAGAGCAGTAGAAAAATTGTTTTTAATTGGAAGTTGCCTATCTGTCATTTCCGCCACACACTGTCTCTTCCGCCACGCCATGTCATTTCCACCACAACACATATTTTAAAGTAAAACATATAAAAAACATACAATCAAACCAACTATATTCAGTGGTGTTGATAATTGTGCAGTTAGGGCTAAGATTTGTGTATACACTTTGAGAAATATATGATTTTGAGCTATGATAAGAAAATGAAATGTTCCATTGACCTAGTTTTAGGTGTTTTTTAGTGTAAACATTGTAAAATCTTTACAGTTACATTTCTGAAAAAAATAATAAATTACAAATTTGAACAGATATGTGTGTGCTATTTAATCAAATATATTTATAACAGAAGATATTTCATTATTTTCTCTTAAAAATACATGTTTTGTTATGTGATGGAAATGACCGTTTTCTTGGACTGTCAGATAAAAATGGCAAAAAATATATATTAGTAAATACAAATCATCACAGCCAACTTCAGGGAAGGTTTCCAGACAGATTGAGAAACCAACTGATACTAAAAAATTGTTTGTAGAAATGTTTTTATTTTCTGAAACTGTCTAGCTCAAAGAGTACCATAGTTGAAGAATTACCCACATACGCTACACACCTTATCATACTTCATATACCTATATAGACATTCAGCACACACACCCCTTCATAGTGCATACCTTTACCAGGTTATTACACAATAGGTTCAGACCAGCTGTCTAAGAGGATGGACATCACTTTAGTACACTTCACACTCATTGTGTGTGTGTGTGTGTGTGTGTGTGTGTATGTGTATGTGTGAGTGAGAGAGAGACACAGGGGAACTAGATATCAGTCCAGCTGCAAACGGAGACAAATTTCCTCTCTGACCCTCAGGTCACAGGACCCATTAGGTCATATAGACCAAAGCTGACCTGTTGCCTCCAGCCTTCTCAGTTGAACCACAGTGTCAGTCTGATCTATATTACTTAGGGTAGTGGCTTGTATTGGTAATCAATGGCCACTTACAGGTAACAGGAATAAACACTCAATGTGGTAGTGTTGTGAAGTAGGCCATAGAATGTAAAGGGTAATTATATGGTGTCTTTGCGCTCACACACATTTACAATATGGTAAATTATAGGACACATTTATCCCTCTGCGCACATTTTGTATTGTTAAGTGCATTGTATACTGTAGAGGACCTTTTCATGGTGCAGGGCTTGACTTTAACTTTTTTAGCCAGGACTGATTTTTTACTTGTCCAAAAGCTCAAGCCACTTGTCCCACCCTCCAAAAAAAGTTATGTAACACCATTTTTACATCATCGTATGATGCAAGGAACCACTTTACAAAATAAAATGCATTACTATCTTTTTTAACATAGAGAATCAGACAAAAATGTAGGCTACACTCTGTGCCTATTGGCTTCTTTGCAGTGATGTAAAGAACTGTAACTAAGTTTTTGGGGGTATCCATACTTTATTATTTATATTTCTGACAACTTTTACTTTTACTCCACTACATTCCTAAAGAAAATATGTACTTTCTACTCCAATCCATTTTCCTTGACACCCAAAAGTACTTGTTACATTTCGAATGCTCAGGCAGGACAGCAATATAACACGTTGTCATCCCTACTGCCTCTGATCTGGCAGACTCACTAAACACAAATACTGCGTTTGTAAATCATGTCTGAGTGTTGGCGTGTGCCCCTGGCTGTCCGAAAAAAAGAGAAGAAAATCGGACTGTCTTGTTTGCTTAATAAGGAATTTGACGTGTAGCATTTACTTTTACTCAAGTATGACAATTGAATACTTTTTCCACCACAGTATTTAAGTACATTTAAAACCAGATACCATTAGACAAGTAGTATTTACTAGGTGACTCACTTTTACTGGAGTCATTTTCTATTAAGATATCTTTACTTAATTGAGTAGCCTACTTTTTCCACCGCTGCTACTTTGCATATTCAAGCCTGTCTCAAAATATAACACTGCCACTTTAAGGCTATCCTGGTAGCCTATAAAATATTGCAACATTACAATTACAACCAAATATTTTTATGTCTTTATAAAATAATTCGCCCAGGGCTCGAAATGAATGTTGTCCCGTCGTCCCTGGGATGCAAAAAAAAAAATATGTCTACGGTTCAAAACTGACTCTGGGACAACAGATCCAAAATTCATACAACCACAGCACATAGAACATTTTTAAAAAGCAAATGAGGCTGATGCAACACATCAGACCATTAACGTTTTATTGCTTTATATTACAAGCTCAACAACGCGAATGTTCCAAAATGCAATTAGCGGGAAAACACCATTCTCAAAAGTGCACCACACGTGCAAGCGTTTTAACGTGACAGAGATGAAAATATCCATTAGAAATTAAGAAATAGGAGAGACCTAAAGATGCATCAACTAGCATGGGTTACTAATATGACTAGGATTATACCTTGGACTGCTGGAAAATAAAAATAACGTTGATTTGAAAACCAATAGAACATGAGAAAAAAATGCTGGTTTCAATGGCATATTAAGTGTTTATAAAAATAACACCACAACATTTCTATGGTCGTATTTTGGGCTACTTTGATACAAGGTAAGAAATGCTCATAAAATAACATGAAACATCCAGGTTACCTATTACCTATATAGTTCAATTGTTTCAAAATGCGGACAGTCTCCACTCAGATTCAAGGTGGGTGATGTGTGGTGCACAACATGGCAGGCACTCTCCTTCACTCTCGGTTCTTGTGACAATTTGATTCTGTATGATTAGAGTACGTCGACAGACTCAAGCCTTTAGACGCTACTGTTAATTATCCTTAGTTATATTTGTGAAACATGGGGAGAGGTCTGTCCGTGATAAAGAGATGCTGTTTTTTGACACCACACTCCACAAAGCAAGTCCTGTAGGCTCTAGTTTTATCTTGATTAGTGTCCAGTCATATGGTTAAATGCTGCAAAGAAGGACCTAGTTAAGCTGCAGCTGGCCCAGAACAGAGGCACCTTTTGCTTTTCATTGTAATCAGAGGGCATGCCAGTCTCTCTTGGCTAAGAACTGAGGAAAGACAATGCGTCGCTTCTTGTTTTTATAAGAAACAATGTGTAAGAAATTCCAAATTGTTTGGATAGTAAACTTACACACAGCACAGACACACACACTTACCACACATGCCAACAGGGGTCTTTTCACAGTCCCCCGGTCCAGAACAAATTCAAGGAAATGTACAGTATTATACAGAGCAATGATTGCATGGAACACCCTTCCATCTCATATAGTGCAAGTCAACAGTAAAGCTGGTTTCAAAAAAACTAATAAAACAACACCTCACGGCACAACGCCTCTCCCCCATGTGACCTACTTTTTGTGTGTATGTACTTACATGTATGTGTAACTGATAGATGCAAACACACAAGCACACTACATGTTCATGTTTAAATGTATGTAAATTGTAAAGTATTTTGTCTGTAATGTATTTTTCGTTATGTGTCTGACCCCAGTAAGTCTAGCTGTCGCCATTGGCGCCGGCTAATGGGGATCCTATAAAATAGAAATAAAAAACATGACCAGCGTTTTGCCTATAAGTATGTAATTAAAAGTCTAATTTAAGTTTGGCTACATTTTCTGGCGCCTCCATCATCTCAGCATCGGTTTGGACATGAGGCTGTAGCCAATATGTATGTCACCTAGGATTTTTTATTTATGAAAATGAAAAACAGATTTGAATATTATTCCAAGGTTGGCCTCTCTGATCCAATTCTGAAGTAATTGTTTGATATTGTGATGAGTTTTTTTTTTTACTTGTCCGTTCGTTCAACTTAAATCTATATTCTTCTTATCCTACAATTTGTTTTACTTGTCCCGGACCAGAAGACAAGCGTTAATGTCGAGCAATGTAGTATGTTTTCTCCATCTGTGTGTGTGTGTGTGTGTGTGTGTGTGCACGTGCGTACCTTCTGTATTTTCTGGGGGTGTTTCACTGAGCACTCTCTAGGGAGGATTTTCCCAAAAAGCTTCCAGCCCGGGTCCTTCTGCTCCACTGGCCGAGTGTCCTTCACTTTCTTGACAAACAGACTCCTGAGAGAGTGAGGGGAAGAGAGGGAGGGAGCAAGAGAGGGAAGAGGGAGAGAGAGAACAGTGAGGGACAGAGAACGATGGTGTGAGTGAGAGAGCGTGAGTGAGGGCGCATGAGTGAGCGTTCGAGAGAGCGTGAGAGAAAGAGCGAGAGAGCGTGAGTGAGCGAGAGAGCGAGCGAGCGAGAACATGGAAATTAAGACATTAAAACCCAGAGCCAAAGCTGAACACACACTGGCTCCCTTCACTAGGTCACCCGAGGCGGAGAACTGCGACAATACAATGGCTGGCTGGTGTGTCCATGAGATAAGCGCACAAGCGGAATTCACGGATTTAAACAAAGCCACGCCACGAGCCAGTGGGCAGTTAAAGACCCAAGAGTGGAGCAGTACAGGCCAAGGATAGAGCACTAGGCTACACTTCAATTTAAAATACCACCTTGAATTAAAAGTAGGCTAGAAAGAGCACAGCGAATAATCTAATAATCGATGGGTTTGGCATTAATGATGGAATCCGCATTAGGGGAAGCAGCGCCAATGTCCATCCCAGGACCTTTTATATTGTTTTTGTTTTGTAGACTAAACAGAGGTGTGGTTAAAAAAATTGCAGTACATATTCTGCTGTTCTATCGCGTGTGCAATGATGTCTGAGGGGAAGATAAAAACGTGTTTGTTGATTGCAGTAACTTATTTGTTGTTGTAATATCCCAATGGACGTGGCAGTTTCACCATTAAGGAGTCCAGCTTTAAAGTAAACTGTACCGCCATCTCTGTATTTGAAACAGGGATCAACATTACTTGTTAACCATTTACTGAAAAAGTGTCTTAATCAATAGAGGAAATGTTATCACGTGTTCCATTGGACACAACAGTTTGTAGTACCAACTAGACAATGTTCTAATAGGCTAATGTAAGGACAGTCAGAACAGTATGTTTAGCTTGGGTAGATGTTTAGAACTGAATGCATAATAATGATCATGGCCATCTCTCTCACGTGGTCCGCATCCCTTTAAGATAGGCATACTGCATTCATTTCTCCATCAACATAGGCTATGGTGCAAGATTCACAAAGAGACAATGGAAGGCTTCAATAAAAAATGTGAATAGAGAGTGAAAAAACATGAATAAACATCAGCTGATAAAAGAGCCAACTTCCTCATCGTTAATAGAGGTGATGTAACAGGCAGATAAATTAGCCAGCTCATTTCCTGCTTTCCAGTGGAGTAAACTTGTCTTTTCTGCAAGCCTAAGTGCTATGCAATCCATAAGGTTACTATTGGTTAGGAAGCTGAACCTTTAGAATCATCAACGTAGTCACGGAGTGCAAAGCAATTCAGGATAAGACACTAGGTAGAGGATATTGGCTTATCTAATGACTTAATTACTTGTATATACAGTACCAGTCAAAGGTTTGGACACACCTACTCATTCCAGGGTTTTTCTTTATTTTTTACTATGTTCTACATTGTAGAATAATAGTGAAGACATCAAAACTATGAAATAACAAATATAGAATCATGTAGTAACCAAAAAAGTGTATTTCAGATTCTTCAAATAGCCACCATTTGCCTTGATGACAGCTTTAAACACTCTTGGCATTCTCTCAACCAGCTTCATGAGGTAGTCACCTGGAATGGATTTAAATTAACAGGTGTTAATTAACAATGTCTTTCCTTCAATGGGTTTGAGCCAATCAATTGTGTTGTGACAAGGTAGGGGGGTATACAGAAGATAGCCCTATTTGGTAAAAGACCAAGTCCATATTATGGCAAGAACAGCTCAAATAAGCAAAGAGAAACAACAGTCCATCATTACTTTAAGACATGAAGGTCAGTCAATCCGGAAAATTAAGAACTTTGAAAGTTTCTTCAAGTGAAGTTGCAAAAACCATCAAGCGCTATGATGAAACTGGCTCTCATGAGGACCACCAAAGGAATGGAAGACCCAGAGTTACCTTTAAGTTCATTAGAGTTACCAGCCTCAGAAATTGCAGCCCAAATAACTGCTTCACAGAGTTCAAGTAACAGACATCTCAACATCAACTGTTCAGAGGGGACTGTGTGAATCAGGCCTTCATGTTCGAATTGCTGGAAAGAAACCACTACTAAAAGGACACCAATAAGAAGAAGAGACCTGCTTGGGCCAAGAAACACGAGCAATGGACATTAGACCGGTGGAAATTGTCCTTTGGTCTGGAGTCCAAATTGGAGATTTTTGCTGGTGACACCGTTTGTGATTTATTTAGAATTCAAAGCACACTTAACCAGCATGGCTACCACAGCATTCTGCAGCAACACGCCATCCCATCTGGTTTGGGCTTAGTGGGACTATCATTTGTTTTTCAACAGCACAATGACTCAACACACCTCCAAACTGTGTAAGGGCTATTTTACCAAAAAGGAGAGTGCTGCTTCAGATGACCTGGCCTCCACAATCCCCTGACCTCAACCCAATTGAAATGGTTTGGGATGAGTCGGACCGCAGAGTGAAGGAAAAGCAGCCAACAAGTGCTCAGCATATTTGGGAACTCCTTCAAGACTGTTGGAAAAGCATTCCAGGTGAAGCTGGTTGAGCGAATGCCAAGAGTGTGCAAAGCTGTCATCAAGGCAAAGGGTGGCTATTTGAACCACAGAGTGAGTTACACCAAAACCTCTTGGCCAGTATCTCAACAGAGAGACTCTGGAGGATACAGGTCAGTAGTCAGAGTGTAACTGCTGTTTGACATGACCGGTTTGACCCCTAACCCTTGACCCACTCACCCCCATGGAACCAATCTCGAATGCCTTCAAACATAAATAGTAGATTGGCAGATTCAGGACTGGAGCTTGCATCTTCCCATTAAAAAATGTGTCCCTACTTTTACAGTCTATCCAAGTGTCTAGTTGTGTCCATTTGTGCCTGCCTAATTGTTGCTAGGACCAACAAGACCCAGACCAGGAACTAGCCAATGAGTTGTTGGTCTGGGTTTCTACGATCTCGGCTTCAAAGCACACTGCACGAGACAAACAGAACTCAAAGCCTGAAAGCCAGTTCAAAGTAACCGACAATGACGTACAGATCTCCTTCATGGGACATAAAAGGAGAGGCAGAGGGGCCTGCTATTTCTCAGAAGGCAGGAGGGGAAAAAAGCATTGAAGTGGATGATGTGAAGGAAAACTTGGAGGAAAAGAGGCAAAGACATAACCATTGGCACCAATCATTTTGAGACTCAAAACTGTAACTCAAAACTATAGGCTAAATCTCAGAAACAGTCTAGAACAATGAGAATGGGGAATATCTGAAAGTGTGTCTATGAAAGCTATCCTGGTTAACCAGACTGACCATTGCAGTCGCCGGTCACCATTGTTTGACCTCACAGTCTGGTTAGGTAGCCAGGCTATATAGAAGCTCCAGGCAGTGCCGGAATCTGAACAGTCTTCACTTTTGTTCGCCTTCGAGAAATATGTTAAACTCCAGTTGTCCCAGTAAAGGTCCATGATCATTATCTGTGATCTGCCTAACCTTTTGTGTTGGCCATTCTGGGTCCAGTGAGCCTGATCAGTTGCAATATTGGACGCTGTGATGACATGGCAGGTTATGAAACTGTGTGACCTGTATCTATAGACCCATCATTGCAGTCTACAGAGGATGTGGAAACTTGAGCAGAATATATAAGCCTTTGGAACTTGACCTTTGATTAATCCTTTCAATGGCTCACAACATGTTGATGAATGCGTTTCATAATCAAAACAGTTCAAGAGGTTCAGACTGCACTTATGCTAACCTTTAACGATTAATAAACATGCATATCTAGAGAAAGACAGGTGAGGTGCAAATGTATAACCAGTATGCTCACTATCCACCAATTCTTCCTTAAATCTGATCGTGCCTTATATTACATATAGGCACCAATGTTTATAATTAGCAATCTCAGGCTCTGAGGCAAAGTCCACGGTGTTATAGTTCTGACAAGAAGCCAAGCTTGAGAAGGGCCTCCTGTCAATTAGGCAAATATTGAAATATTTCAATGGAAAAATTGCAATGCACTGAACTAGCAATGAAATACAGTGCATTCGGAAAGTATTCAGACCCCTTGACTTTTTCCACATTTTGTTACAAATAAAAAACTGAAATATCACATTACATAAGTATTCAGACCCTTTAAATCAGTAATTTGGGTATGACGCTACAAGCTTGGCACACATGTATTTTGGGAGTTTCTCCCATTCTTCTCTGCAGATCACAGCAGGCAAATGGTGTGTGCTATAGTACTGTATCAGTGGTGGAGGTCTTGCATGTAATTATGATGTTTACTTACGCAACACCAAGCCCCGCAGCCATTGTTACGGCGCTGTTAAGTAATAATTTGACAAGAGAAAGAGCAGAACGTTGTTGGGACTAAAATAAATATTACATTAATATGTAACCGGATAGGCACATAAAAAAATTAAAAATGATGCAAAAATCAAAACATTGCCTGCAATGCTGCATCTTAGGCTAGATTAGAAAGTAGCTTGAAGAGCTGTGGCCAGGTCGTTATTGTAAAATAGCATTTGTTCTCAATGACTTACCTACCTAAAGGGAAAATAAATAAATAACTAAAGAAGAGAACTAAGCACTATAACACTGAGTCTTAAACTGCAGTAACTACCGCTGTGATAAAGGAACTTGTCCGGGGAAGTTCTGGAGTGCAGGGGGCACAGCTGGGCGCCGACTGAAACCGTCACAGAGCAAAGTCTGACACTGCAGCTTTCCTATTAGCTAAAACTCAAGGTTTTGACTATAAACTAGGCCTATTTTTCCTAAGTCCCATTAGCTTACCATAAGGAAACTAAGGATTCACACTTGGTTGGTTGTAATAATTTGCTGCAGTAAACATTACAGTAAATAGTATAATGTCGAGGGGCAGATTCTACAAGATTTTCTGTACTCAGTCGTGAATAATGTAGGCTTAAGCAGAGAAAATTGAACAGGTTTAAAAAAGTAAAAAGCAGAGAAATCCCCAGAGTGTGTACCAGAACTGCTTTAAACACAACAAAACAGATGACAGTCACAACACAGATCATAGAGCAGCAAGGGAACGTTCAGGACTTCAAGTACTTGTTACCCTCTCCAGGGTATGTTCCATGATGACACACGGTACACAGAATCACACAACTTGCCTAAACTAAACCATCCAGGCCTCATAACCACTCACATGGCAGAGTGTTCTTTGTGTGTCAAGCAGAAAACTATAGCCTGGGTACTAGTCTGTTTCTGATAACATTCCACTCCTTGTACTCCTTGTCATATGCCAAAACACACACACACACACACACTACACTCCCAGTGTCATGTTTAGCATATGACACAGAGTACAAGGAGTGGAATGTTAACAGAAATGGACTCGTACCCAGGCTAGGAAAACAAATGGGTAGAAAACAGCAATATAGCCCCCTAGATAACTTCAAAAGCCAGTGTATACTACACACCGAAGGTCAGAATAGCCCTCTCGTACATACAGACCTGTCAACGAAGAGAAGAAGTGAAGGGGCAGCCATCCTGTCTGTATGTCAATGCAAAACCAGAACAATCTCTCCACTGTCCAGAGAGAAACTCTTCAGATCCTCAGTAGAGCAGTCTGTTCTCTCTCAGAGAGAGAGAGAGAAAAGAAAACTCCTTAGTATGAAGTAGAGCCTCTCATTCAGTCAAGGCTAAAGTCCATAGTTGTATTCAGTAGGATAAAATAGAAAAAGATAGAGACACCCACAGCTGAGAGGTAACCCTGTGTCATTCAGAGATCCTAACCACAGCCCACTCTACCACCAACTCCGCCTAAGAGTGAAGGAGTTTGACTGAGTGGAGGGAAAGAGAGTGAGAGAATGTGTGCGTGTAAACAGAGAGAGCGAGAGAATGTGTGAGGTGCAGAAAGAGAATGTGTAACTTCACACACACACACACAAACACACACAAACGAGAGAGCGAGCGAGAGCAGAGTAATCGATTGGAGGGAGTGGCAGAGAAAGGGATTGGCCCCAGTGCGTGTAGAAAACCTTGAATAAACCTTAACACAGAGCGCATGCCATTGTCACCACAGTGCCCTGATCAAACAGTGGTTTGACAAGGTAGTTTGAAATCTCCCAGTAGTGAGAGGAAGGCAATTCAGAGCTGAGGAAAACAAGAGGCAGTACGAGTAGGGGAATTTGTGTACGCAAAAGTGAAAATAATAAACCGCCTGCACTAAAACAGCCCAGCTGTGATCAAGAGGGATGTAAAACCAGCCGTTAAAACTCTTTGTTGAACTTTAAAAACAGCTTCATAAAACGTCAGAGTAGGTTTTTATGAAAATACCAATGGCCATAGACCCATACATGTATTCATTATTTAAAAAATAGGCCTAAAGCCTCAGACACACCAAGGATACTCAAACATTTTGTTGTGACTGTCAAAGAATACAGCAAAGAGCTGCTGTTTTTATGAGTGAGTTCATGTTCAAGTTTTTATTCAGCACTGTCAACACTGTTTTTATTCAACACTATTAAAAAACATAAAACGGATTCTCTCTACTTCCACTCGCGCTGCAGCTGCAATGAGTAGCCAAGTGTATCGATAGCCCTGCATTTGTATTATTATTAGCAGCTCATTGTGTCTATTTTAATATTTCACTTTCTCTGGTCATAGGAACAACATGAATTTGTGCATGAGGCAGATGTGGATACGGTGCGACTCGAGTTTTGCCATCAGGTGGAAGAAGGTCCCCTCTCTCTGGTCAGTCTCACCAGATGAAAGGTGAGACTAAGTCCCTCCGCTGAGACTAATGTCGTGTTCAAAACAACTTGGAAATCTCAGACTTCTGACTTCAGTGCATTCAAGACAACTAGGAACTCTAAAAAATGTTTTATCCAACTGGGAAAAAATGTACAAAAATTGTATTAACCGGTCATCCAACTCAGTCAGAAACTCAGTCATCTTTCTAGCGCTCCGACTTTCCGACCTGAAGATCACTGACGTCATGATTTGACCTATTTTTCCTGAGTTCACAGTTGTCTTGAAAGCACCATGACCATCAGATGCAGGTACCATCAGTCCAGTAAAAGCTGTGCTACACCAACTGATCTATTTTGTTATCAAAGCTTGAGTTTTGAAAAATAATATGGTCTGAGAAGAACAATATTGGCAGGCCTATAGCCAATATGCTTTGATAATGTATTAGGCCTACTGCACAAACCTAATTCCTACAGAACTGTTTTTATTAACAGTTAATTCATATTAATTAGGTTAATGTTACATTTTTTAAAGTCATGTTTAAAAACAAAATCTCAGCTTGCTTTTTGACTGCAAAAGTGAATCAGAAAAGGTTGGTGACCACTGGTGTAGATAATGCTGGTTATGTAACTTTATCATTTGATAATGCTAGCGAGGCAAGCTAGCCAATCTAATCCAATCTGGAGCTAAAGTTAGTCTACATCTGTAAAGCATAGAATTAGGGTTTCCACTAGTTACCACAGCCACAAAGCCTGGCTACATCGTAAACATTTATGAAAACAAGGTTTAGGTTAGGGTTAGGCATAAAGTTAGCAGTGTGGTTTAGGTTAGGTTTAAAATCCCATTTTAAGAAGATAAATTGTAGAAATAGGCAGGTTGATGACTTGGTAACTAGTGACAACCTAGAATTAGCTTGACCAGAGTTACTGGCCTGATGACAGATTGCTTCATCAACAACGGTAATGTGTGTGATGAAAAGTTGCATTAAAAAACACCCAGTTTGATAAACTAGTAAGTTAATTACCATACCAAGCACATACAAGTATTAGAGAGTCAATTAGGTTGTGAAGTGCATTATCAAAAAGCTTTGTCCTTTCTTTATAACAAAATGCAATTTACCACTTGGCTGTCTATTGTATTAACCGGTCTGAACTGCAACATAGAAAAGACCAGCAAGGGAGTATGCATCAGGCAGACATACCCTCGCTGTGGGCATTCCTTTAAATGGAACAGGGAGGACACTTGAATCAGGTTGGTGACATTGGACCTGGTCAAAAGGTCAAAACAGTTTTGAGTTCACCTTCATAACCATTCTATTTCACATATCATGATATCTGAAGTGAAATAGAAAGGAGAATGCAGCGATCAGGTTGGTTCCACGGTTCCAATGCTAATCATAACAACCATTGATAATGTAAATCAGTGCTGTGTGTGTGTTTGACCGACCAGTATCTTTAATGAGGGGCCAGGAGCTGATCTACGCATCAATGGGGTGCTGGCAAAAGACCTCACCTCCAGCCTCACCTCTTGCCTGCTCACCAATGGTCGTCGATGGGGAGACCAGAATTAGGTAGGTTTAATCTGACCTGTACAAACTTCAACATAGTACCTGTTTGTGTCAGATATTACCTATCCTAAATGCCATTGGTAATAGAACAGTGACTAGGATATGTGTATGTGTTCACAGAAACCTGTATGGAGCCAGCACATGGAGACTTGCAAGATGATGTGATGAAGTCCAGACTGACAGATGGGCTTGATACTGTGGTCTCTAAATGGAGAGAGAGCTGGCACTCTGCATAAACATTTTACCAGATAACTTTTACTTGTATTGTCTTTTTTTATTATTGAATGGTATCAGTCAATATGGAGAGGGAGAAACCCTGTCTATTCTGCACCAGGATCAGCGAACTCCTGTTGTATATTGGACACCACACAGGAAGGTATGATCTCGCCGACATGTTTGCCAAGGTAGCCCCATTACCACCTGCCAAAATGCAGATAGGCACAGTATCAGTATCAGCTGGGAATGACAATGAAAGGTGAACATCGTTATACTGTATTAGCAGAACACTGCTTCTATGGTATTATGTAAAGGGTTGTTTATTCTACGTTACTGTTACTACATTTGAAAGTTATCAAAACACTGTTTAGAATATCTACATAAATTCAGCAATTGCATTCTTCTCATATTACTCTGTAGGCTTCTGACCTATTCAAAGCTTTCTCCGGCATCTCTGTTTGAAGGACAGAAGCGACCACAGGTGTCAGAGTTCTTTCATCCGCTGCTGGAGGACCGTGACTGTGGCCCGAGCATTGTGAGTGGGTGGTTGAGCCGGAGGAGGGCGAGAATGAGGGTGGAGTCTGTCCAGGGGCAACTGCAGCTCATGTCCCAGCCGGAGGGATGCTGGGGAGACCCCTGTGGTGGAGTGCTGTGTGGCAAGGTAGCACAGCAGTGTTTGGAGCAGGCTGGTGGCGAATGTGCACCCTTGTGCGAGGTGGGCCCTGATGCCATTCTTGAGCGTCTGGTTGAAACGCTCCACGCCCCCCATTTCCCTGGGGGTGGTAGTACACACCAAGTCGTGAGACTGTTGCTTGAGCCGGACTATGTACAAGTGGCCCTCGTGCGCCATGGCAAGCACACAAAGAGCACTTGAGACCACAGTGCAGAGCCCTCACGAGACACGTGTCGTTCTAGCAGGACAGCTCCTCTCTGACCTTGAAGTAGGGCGACAGCTCCTCTGGCGCTTTGTTGGGCCAGCCCTGTTTGATGAAGGTCACCAGCTTGGAGAGAGTAGGGTCGTCTGCCAATGCTTGCTGGAGCGCCTGCAGTGACACCGTAGCCTGGAGCGGGAGAGGAGGTCAGTCAAGACGTTGTCACGCCCTGGTGTGAACTGGAGACGGAAGTTGTACTGCTGCAGACGGTCTGACCAGCGGGAGAGGTGGAGGGGTTTGTGGCTGTACAGATAAAATGTGCCACCGTTCACATGCCCAGACGCATGCTAGAAGCCTCCTGCTCACCCACAGAATAAATCTCTGCTCTGTGGGGCTGAAGGCTCGGGAGACGAAGGCGGTCGGCCTCTCCTGTCCACTTTGCAGCTGGGACAGCACTGCTCCTACGGCAACAGCAGAGGCATCGCACGTGACCAGGGTGGTGCTTGGGAGGTCGAAGTGGGCGAAGACCAGTGATGAGGTGAGCTGTGATTTAAGGAGACGCACAGCATAGGAGCAGGCTGTCGTCCAGACCCAGGGCTCCTCTTCTTTCAGCAGGTGGCGCAGCGGAGCGGTTAGTACGCCGTCATACCCAGGAAGGACGCAACCTGGGCAGAAGAGGTTGGTTCTGGGATCCGAAGGATCGCTTCAGTTTGAGTGGAGTGGGGAAATCGCCTCGGCTGAGGCGCGAAATCCCACAAAGTCAACGGCAAGGGCGGTGAAGACACACTTTTCTCCATTAAGCGAGGTGGTGTTTTGCCAGTGCAGTGAACATATGTAGGCACTCATCATGGACCCCGGTGGTGGGCCCATGAACAATGATGTCGTCGAGGTAGATGGCCACCCCTGGGATCCCTGAGAAGACAGACAACATGATCTCGTCGAAGCAGCTGGGGGCGGAGCTTAATCCAAAGGCCATGCACTTGTAGCGGAAGACCCCTAAGTGGGTGATGAACGCTGTGAGGTTGCGGCTGCTGGGGTGTAGCGACATCTGTAGGTACAGTGGGGAAAAAAAGTATTTAGTCAGCCACCAATTGTGCAAGTTCTCCCACTCTCCCACTGGCTTAAGCAGGGGGACACGTCTGGCACTGCAGGATTTGAGTCCCTGGCGGCGTAGTGTGTTACTGATGGTAGGCTTTGTTACTTTGGTCCCAGCTCTCTGCAGGTCATTCACTAGGTCCCCCCGTGTGGTTCTGGGATTTTTGCTCACCGTTCTTGTGATCATTTTGACCCCACGGGGTGAGATCTTGCGTGGAGCCCCAGATCGAGGGAAATTATCAGTGGTCTTGTATGTCTTCCATTTCCTAATTATTGCTCCCACAGTTGATTTCTTCAAACCAAGCTGCTTACCTATTGCAGATTCAGTCTTCCAAGACTGGTGCAGGTCTACAATTTTGTTTCTGGTGTCCTTTGACAGCTCTTTGGTCTTGGCCATAGTGGAGTTTGGAGTGTGACTGTTTGAGGTTGTGGACAGGTGTCTTTTATACTGATAACAAGTTCAAACAGGTGCCATTAATACAGGTAACGAGTGGAGGACAGAGGAGCCTCTTAAAGAAGAAGTTACAGGTCTGTGAGAGCCAGAAATCTTGCTTGTTTGTAGGTGACCAAATACTTATTTTCCACCATAATTTGCAAATAAATTCATAAAAAATTTGATTTTCTGGATATCTTTCTCATTTTGTCTGTCATAGTTGACGTGTACCTATGATGAAAATTACAGGCCTCTCTCATCTTTTTAAGTGGGAGAACTTGCACAATTGGTGACAGACTAAATACTTTTTTCCCCCACTGTATCCCTGACGGAGGTCCAGCTTGGTGAACACAGTGGAGCCGTAGAAGAGGGCAGTGAGCTCTTCCGTAGTGGCCAGGATGTATTTGTCTGGGATGATGGCCTTGTTTGCTGCTCTAAGGTCCTCACAGGTACGCAGGCCGCCTAAATTCTTTTTTACCACCACCAGGTTTGAGATCCAGGAGGATGCATCGATAGGCTCGATGAGGTCTTCCTCTAGCTGGTGCCAGAGCTCGGCATCGACGTCTGCGCGCAGGGCCAGTGGGACGCAGCATAGAGGTTGTATGACAGGGGTCACGGTGGGATCAATCAGGGGCTGGTGTGCAAGGGAGGTGAGGCAGCCCAAGCCCTCAAACAGTGCAGGGTGCTGTTTCTGCCACGGGGTGGCGACGGTGAGGATCTCTGAACCACTGGTGTCCAAGAGGGAGAAGCCTAGGCTGCTGAACAGGTCAAGGCCCAGGAGGTTGGCACCATGAAGAGACACGTGGAACTGAACAGCTGGCAAAGCTTCATCCCCATATTTAACAGGCAGCTGGAGGAACACCACAATGTCAATTTTTGAGTTGCCATATCAACATAGGGCAGTTGAGAGGGGTGGGACAAAAACTGTCTATATGTCTAAGTTCAGCAGACACACTGTAGCTCCTGTGTCGTGGAGGGGCAGGCTGACCTCATCAATCAGAGTGCATGTTTTAAATGCTACTCGTCCAGAGCTGACATTATGAATGATGGTGGTTGGGGAACATACCGTTGTTGTGTGTCAGCTGGGGCAGACCTGCAGACTTTAGCAAAGTGGTTGAGTTTGCCACAATTCCTGCATGATTGGCCACATGGAGGACAGTTTTGCGTTCTGGGCAGAGGAACCGCAGTTTCCATAGGCCGGAAGTAAGCGATGACGCAGTTTTGAAACGAGTAGCACGCTCTCCTCATTTTGAAGTGCTGCTGCCCTCACTCTCTCTCTTGGGGGTGGAGCGGCTGCGTGTATAGTGTCTGAGCAGATCGGTCCGTGTCAGTGAGAGCGAGTGGCTGGAGAAAGGAAGGCTAGCTTTACAGCACATTCGGCTGCGAACTCCACTTGAAAAGCCAGCTGGAGTGCGTTTGCCAGTGACAAATCATAAGGTTCGAGTAACAGTCTTTCACGTACTTTCTCATTGTTTGCATGCTCGACGAGCTGGTCACATACCATTTCGTCCTGCAGTGCCCAAAATGTACACAAGCTAGCTAAGCCCCGTAAAATGTACCACATACTGGTGTGCAGACTCACCAAGCAGCTGAAAAGAAACCGACGGAGGAGGGCTCTTTGGGGTGTAGAGAAGTGTGTCTCCAAGAGAGCCACAGCATCGCCATATTTTCCAGCATAACCGAGTGTCCCGAATACATGCTGTTCCTCTGCGCCTAGGCAGTGTAGCAGCAGTACTTTTAGCCTAGCATCACTCACGTCTTGTAAGCCCAGCGCAGTAATGTTTGTTTGAAAAGATTGAATCCATCGAGTTCATGGAACCGGGGGCTCACCAGGCAGAGCGAGGAACGGAGACGGTGGTGGTACGGAAAATTCAGCCATCCTAGTCACAAATGTTAAGTTTGAAGGATAGAAGCGACCACAGGTGTCAGAGCTAACTGTACTTGTTTAATCATAACATCAACTGAACATCTGTAAACATCTCACCATACACCTTCCTGTAGTTATTGAACTCAACCTGCAAGAGGTTTGTTTGTTGTGATTGAGTGATGGGAAACAGCTGCGGGCAAGGTTCTGACAGATGGGTGTGTCTCGGTGGTGGCAAGGACACACCCAAGAAACACCCACATCAAACCACACCCCCAAGCCAACTAATGTTTGGCTTCGGTCATGGCCGCCAGCATTTCTTGAGGAGCAAGATCAAAAGGCCAAATCAGCGGGAGCAGTTTCATTAACATAATTTAAAAGGAACATTCTGCATTACCATGGAAATTATTGCATCACAATACCAGGCAGCCATTGCGAGTGTACTCATGAGTTTACCAGTCAAATTGCCAGGGTTAGAGGTTCAAGCCAGTTCTATTCATTATAAACTCAGCAAAAAAAGAAACGTCCTTTCACTGTCAACTGCGTTTATTTTCAGCAAACTTAACATGTGTCAATATTTGTATGAACATAACAAGATTCAACAACTGAGACAAACTGAACAAGTTCCACAGACATGTGACTAACAGAAATTGAATAATGTGTCCCTGAACAAAATCAAAAGTAAGTCAGTATCTGGTGTGGCCATCAGCTGCATTATGTACTGCAGTGCATCTCCTCCTCATGGACTGCACCAGATTTGCCAGTTCTTGCTGTGAGACGTTACCCCACTCTTCCACCAAGGCACCTGCAAGTTCCTGGACATTTCTGGGGGGGGGAATGGCCCTAGCCCTCACCCGCCGATCCAACAGGTACCAGACGTGCTCAATGGGATTGAGATCCGTACTCTTCGCTGGCCAAGGCAGAACACTGACATTCCTGTCTTGCAGGAAATCACACACAAAACGAGCAGTTTGGCTGGTGGCATTGTCATGCTGGAGGGTCATGTCAGGATGAGCCTGCAGGAAGGGTACCACGAGGGAGGAGGATGTCTTCCCTGTAACGCACAGCGTTGAGATTGCCTGCAATGACAACAAGCGCAGTCCGATGATGCTGTGACACACCACCCCAGACCATGACGGACCCTCCACCTCCAAAATCGATCCCGCTCCAGAGTACAGGCCTCGGCGTAACGCTCATTCCTTCGACGATAAACGCGAATCCGACCATCACCCCAAGTGAGACAAAACCGCGACTCGTCAGTGAAGAGCACTTTTTGCCAGTCCTGTCTGGTCCAGCGACAGTGGGTTTGTGCCCATAAGTGACGTTGTTGCCGGTGATGTCGTCTGGGGAGGACCTGCCTTACAACAGGCCTACAAGCCCTCAGTCCAGCCTCTCTCAGCCTATTGCGGACAGTCTGAGCACTGATGGAGGGATTGTGCGTTCCTGGTGTAACTCGGGCAGTTGTTGTTGCCATCCTGTACCTGTCCCGCAGGTGTGATGTTCGGATGTACCGATCCTGTGCAGGTGTTGTTACATGTGGTCTGCCACTGCGAGGACGATCAGCTGTCCGTTCTGTCTCCCTGTAGCGCTGTCTTAGGCGTCTCACAGAACGGACATTGCAATTTATTGCCGTGGCCACATCTGCAGTCCTCATGCCTCCTTGCAGCATGCCTAAGGCACGTTCACGCAGATGAGCAGGGACCCTGGGCATCTTTCTTTTGGTGTTGTTCAGAGTCAGTAGAAAGGCCTCTTTAGTGTCCTAAGTTTTCATAACTGTGACCTTAATTGCCTACCGTCTGTAAGCTGTTTGTGTCTTAACGACCGTTCCACAGGTGCATGTTCATTCATTGTTTATGGTTCATTGAACAAGTATCAGAAACAGTGTTTAAACCCTTTACAATGAAGAACTGTGAAGTTATTTGGAATTTTACGAATTATCTTTGAAAGACAGGGTCCTGAAAAAGGGACGTTTCTTTTTTTGCTGAGTTTATTATATGTGTGCTGCTGCGGCATCGTGGTCAGCCAGCTGTTTGTTCGACAGAAAATAAATCTCTCCCTCCTTTATTTTTTGCCGTTATGATGATTATTTTATTATCACAATGGTCATCATCCATAACCGTCGGTTACACGCTACCTTATGTGCATGCGCCTGCTGATGTGTAGAGAGAGAGAGCGCGAGAGAGGAGCCTTGGCCTAGGTTACTGTTGATTGTGAAGATGGAGGTATTTTTCATGTAAAACAAAAGTTAGAAAGTATGCCTATAGTGAAAAGCATAAAAGGGGAATGTCCTCCGTATGGACAAGTTTTAAATATTGTAGTAGATAGGGATGTAACGATTCACTGATACGCATCGGCCCCCCCGATTAAAATGTTTAAAATACAAGTGCATCGGGCTGCAGACCCCAAACCGATCCAAATGTAGCATGCATCGGTCAGAAAATCTATTGAAATGTTTCAAATCACCGGTTCACATTTTTTGTTGCTCATATTACATATTTCTACCTTCCAAAAATACCTAATATTTTGTGACAACTGATGCATCCTCTCTTTCAGAGTCGAGCAAGTCATTTTGCATGCTGAACAACCCCAGGCAATATCAGTAGCCTAGTCAAACTGCGCACTGTGCCCAAGGCGAGGTAGGCATCCTGTTCCTGCACATCTGCGCGGCACCTTCAGCATTCAAATGCAAAAATTGCTTGCAGTATATAAGGCTTTATTAGTTGAGTGACAACCTATGTAATTTGCTAGGTTATTGTTATCTATGCGCTGTGTAAGGTATTTTACCGGAATTAAATAAAGCTACTGGAGACAACTCCCATCTGGCTATACCTACTGAACGGGGCTTACAATACATTTTATTCTGATTGTTCAGGTTCACCATCAGCAACAGTTTTGGTCATTTTGCTTTAAGCAATCAGTGTCATTTTTAGATATACAGGGAAAACAGTGCTCAGAATGACAGAAATCACATTTAGATTATGGTAATTAATCTTAACAGAACATGCAAGTTGAGGATGCAATGACGTGGGTCCTTACCGCACACTTTGAAGATGTTAGAATAACTGTCCACATTCATTTACTTTTCCTCAGCCAACAAGATGAGTAACGAACAGCAAAATCACTAGCCTATGCATACGTGTCACGTGAGTTTCAAGTTTGGGGAAGCAAATTTTCACCATAACAATGCACCTTTATAATAAAGCATTCCATGCATCACCGCATTTGCAAACTTATGTAAGATAGCCTACTATTCGTAATGTGATGATTAGATTGGATAGTCATAATTTAGGCTAATAATATAACTCAATCACAGTTCACAAAAAAGACTGTTCAATGCATGTTTGAGTGCATATAGCATAGATGCATGGGCTATATCAGATAGATTTTTCTTTCTTTGCACGGGAATAACACATTTCATGCTATTCTACTACACATTATATGACTGGAGACATTAGAATAATCTTTTTTAACACAACTAATTACAGGGTTGCCTACTCTGCTGACACTGACAAACAGATCAATACAATTACGTTGTCCATAGAACAGGCCTATGAGAAGGGGAGAAACAAATAGAATATGACGTCCATCTAAACTGGAGAAGGAAATTGTCCAAAAACAAACTTAAGTGGCACTGACCCAACAACGAGAGTGAATATGTGCAGTGCGCACTCACCGGGGATACGGCCGATGCTGTCTGCTGGTGCCAATAACACAGGCTATAGCCCTACTGTTGTTCACTCAATTAAGTTGAGAATTTTTATAACTAAAAGACAGATTTCAGTCTTTTCATTGGCTTTACAGCAATAGCCATTCGCCTTCCAAACTATGTTTCCCCGCGATTGAATTTAGAAATATTGAGATATGACTGGCTGGGCCTCTACTTTCCACAACTCAACAATCATCTATTTGATATTTACCGCGCATGCTGCCCAAATTGCGCTCTCTGCTTTGCCTTCCGACCGTGGGCAATGCGATTTTATTTTTTAAGGCTAGGGGAAGCTAATGATCTTCTGTGGCCAAATAATACTTTAGTAAACTCTTTTGAATTATTTCATGTATTAGACAGGAGTAGGCTAATTAGGTTATATAATTTACTTAGGGAAAGCTTAGTTTCCCCTAGCCTTATGGACGTGCGGTCTATGAGCCTATGTCAATCTACTATCCCCCATAGTAGAAAAGTTAACATATTCTATTGGTCAACTTGTCGAGAAAGAAATGGCCCAAACAGACTCTGGGACAGTTGTGTGACGATAGATCCCAAATTCATACAACCAGTAGGTCTAGGCTACATAAAAAAAACAGCGAGAAACCAGTCAATTAGAATAATTATTTATATGAACAGCATGGCGTGAAATGGAACTGTTAAATGATATGCGATGTCTAAATCTGGCTTCTCTACGGCCTCTGCATGATTAATCAACACTCAGGGTGGGAAGACCAAAATAGATAATCCTGTTCTAGATTGATATATAGCATTCATAAGGTATTCAGACCCCTTCACTTTTTCCACATTTTGTTACATTACAGCCTTATTCTAAAATGCTACAAGCTTGGCACACCTGTATTTGGGGAGTTTCTCCCATTCTTCTCAGCAGATCCTCTCAAGCTCTGTCTGATTGGAAGGGGAGTGTCGCTGCACAGCTATTTTTCAGGTCTCTCCAGATGTGTTTGATTGGGTTCAAGTCCGGGCTCTGGCTGAGCCACTCGAGGACATTCAGAGACTTGTCCTGAAGCCACTCCAGCGTTGTCTTGGCTGTGTGCTAAGGGTTGTTGTCCTGTTGGAAGGTGACCCTTCTACCCAGTCTGAGGTCCTGAGCGCTCTGGAGCAGGTTTTTTTATTAAGGATCTCTGTACTTTCCTCCGTTCATCTTTCCCTCGATCCTGACTAGTCTCCCAGTCCCTGTCGCTGAAAAACATCCCCACAGCATGATGCTGCCACCACGCTTCACCGTAGGGATGGTATTGACCATGTGATGAGCGGTACCAGGTTTCTTCCAGAAATGACACTTGGCTTTCAGGCCAAAGAGTTCAATCTCGGTTTCATCAGACCAGAGAATCTTGTTTTCATGGTCAGAGTCCTTTAGGTGCCTTTTGGCAAACTCCAAGTGGGCTGTCATGTGCCTTTTACTGAGGAGCGGCTTCCGTTTGGCCACTAACATCAAGGCCTGATCGGTGGAGTGCTACAGAGATGGTTGTCCTTCTGGAAGGTTCTCCCAGCTCCACAGAGGAACTCTGTCAGAGTGACCATCGAGTTCTTGGTCACCTCCCTGACCAAGGCCCTTCTCCCCCAATTGCTCAGTTTGGCCAGATGGCCAGCTCTAGGAAGAGTCTTGTTGGTTCCAAACTTCTTCCATTTAAGAATGATGGAGGCCACTGTGTTCTTTGGGACCTTCAATGCTGCAGAAACGTTTTGGTACCCTTCCCCAGATCTGTGCCTCGACACAATCCTGTCTCGGAGCTCTACGGACAATTCCTTCGACCTGATGGCTTGGTTTTTGCTCTGACATGCACTGTCAACTGTAGGACCTTATATAAAACAGGTGTGTGCCTTTCCAAATCATGTCCAATCAATTGCATTTACCACAGGTGGACTCCAATCCAGTTGCAGAAACATCTCAAGGGTGATCAATGGAAACAGGATGCACCTGAGCTCAATTTCGAGTCTCATAGCAATGGGTCTGAATAAATAAGTTATCTGTTTGTTTTTTACTAAAATTTCTAAAAACCTGTTTTGGCTTTGTCATTATGGGGTATTGTGTGTAGATTGAGGGAAAAACAATTAAAATCCATTTTAGAATAAGGCTGTAACGTAACAAAATATGGAAAAAGTCAAGGGGTCTGCCTACTTTCCAAATACTTTCCGAATGCACTGTATACACAAAAGTATGTGGACACCTGCACGTCGAACATCTCATTCCAAAATCATGGGCATTAATATGGAGTTGGTCCCCCCTTTGCTGCTATAACAGCCTCCACTCTTCTAGGAAGGCTTTCCACTAGATGTTGGAACATTGCTGGGGGACTTGTTTCCATTCAGCCTCAAGAGCATTAGTGCGGTCGGGCACTGATGTTGGGCGATTAGGCCTGGCTCGCAGTCGGCATTCCAATTCATCCCAAAGGTGTTCGATGGGGTTGAGGTCACGGCTCTGTGCAGGCCAGTCAAGTTCTTCCACACAGATCTCGACAAACCATTTCTGTATGGACCTCGCCTTGTGCACAGGGGCATTGTCATGCTAAAACAGGAAAGGGCCTTCCCCAAACTGTTGCCACAAAGTTAGAAGCACAGAATCGTCTAGAATGTCATTGTATGCTGTAGCGTTAAGATTTCCCTTCACTGGAACTAAGGGGCCTAGCCCGAACCATGAAAAACAGCCCCAGCCCATTATTCCTCCTCCAACAAACTTTACAGTTGGCACAATGCGTTTGAGCAGGTAGCGTTCTCCTGGCATCCTCCAAACCCAGATTTGTTTGTCGGACTTCCAGATGATGAAGCTTGATTAATCACTCCAGAGAACGCGTTTCCACTGCTCCAGAGTTCAATGGCAGCGAGCTTTACACCACTCCAGCCGACGCTTGGCATTCTGCATGGTGATCTTATGCTTGTGTGGGGCTGCTCGGCCATGGAAACCCATTTCATGACCTCCCAATGAACAGTTCTTGTGCTGACGTTGCTTACACGCTACGCGCTTCAGCCCTCAGCGGGTCCATTCTGTGAGCTTGTCTGGCCTACCACTTCGCGGCTGAGCCGTTGTTGCTCCTAGACATTTCCACTTCACAATAACAGCACTTACAGTTGACCAGGGCAGCTCTAGCAGGGCAGAAATTTGATATACTAACTTGTTGGAAAGGTGGCATCCTATGACTTTTGCCAGGTTGAAAGTCACTGAGCTCTTCAGTAAGTCCATTCTACTGCCAATGTTTGTCTATGGAGATTGCATGGCTGTGTGCTCAATTTTATACACCTATTAGCAATGTGTGTGGCTGAAATAGCCAAATTCACAAACTTGAATGGGTGTCCACATACTATTGGCCATGTAGTGTATGATATCGGCTACTGCACATTATGTACAACAGAAAAACATAAAAGCCCATAGATGTAGCTAGCTATATGCTCACTTGGCTAAATAAATTAAAACTAGCTCCAGTAGGATAATCTTTTTGAGTGTGGACTGTATGGTATTATACGGACTGGAATTACGCACGTTGTTCAAACCATGATAAAGCAGGGAGAACATGCGATACTGGTGCAGCACATGCAGTAGGGCTGGGCGATATACCGTATTTTACGATATACCGGTATTGATGCACGGACTGGTTTGGGTTTTTACTTTACCTTCTAGAACGGTATTTAAAATGTTCGGTTTGTTAAATGTATTACGCCGTGTGTAACGTCCATTTTTATATTTATAGTTTACTTCGCTACTTCAGTCATCTCTCTCTCCATGCCGCTTTCCACACAGACCTAGCTCCACCCCCTGTCAATCACTCAAGGAGTGCATTTCTTTTTCGTCGACCACGAGACACTTGCGTTCAGTTTGCATGGTCAATGCAGTGTTGATGACAACTACGCGGTTTTCACTTTGCTTCTTAGTATAAAGCCACTAGTGTTCCACAATTACACTATTAGTTGGTGTTTCTTACATCTGCAAACAGCTAGTTTGCCTTTTTCTAGCAAGTTTGGCCTAAATCTTGTTAGCCCTTAATGCTAATCGCTAGTTAGCTAGCTAATAAATGTACTGAGTAAGAGCAAACGTAAAAATACAGCGTGATAATACAAGTGATGGTGTAGACCTAAATCAGCATGTTGTTTGTGCAACAGTATCTTCTAAATCAAAAGAGGAATACGCGAAGCAAGAATGTTAGCTACATGAAGTAGCGAAGAGAAAACATTAAATGTAGCCAAAGATTATAGGGGTCCCCTAGGAAACACGCATCACAACTTTGGTTCCTACCCTGTCACAATAACTCCTCCCTGGCATTTTCATTCGTTGTCATGTATTCTAACTATAGAATTTGAATAATCATTCTATTTCCATGATTCCAACACTTCACCCAAGTGTTTTGCTCTAAATCGGAAGTCAAATCGCAATTGCAACAATTGCAACATCTGCTCTTGTCCTTCTAGACCTGTCTGCTGCCTTTGATACTGTGAACCATCAGATCCTCCTCTCCACCCTCTCCGAGCTGGGCATCTCCGGCACGGCTCACTCTTGGATTGCGTCCTACCTGACCGGTCGCTCCTACCAAGTGGCGTGGCGAGAAGCTGTCTCCGCACCACGTGCTCTCACCACTGCTGTCCCCCAGGGCTCATTTCTAGGCCCTCTCCTATTCTCGCTATACACCAAGTCACTTGGCTCTGTCATATCCTCACATGGCCTCTCCTATCATTGCTACGCAGACGACACACAACTAATCTTCTCCTTTCCCCCTTCTGATAACCAGGTGGCGAATCGCATCTCTGCATGTCTGGCAGACATATCAGTATGGATGTCGGATCACCACCTCAAGCTGAACTTGGCAAGACGGAGCTGCTCTTCCTCCCGGGGAAGGACTGCCCGTTCCATGATCTCGCCATCACGGTTGACAACTCCGTTGTGTCCTCCTCCCAGAGTGCGAAGAGCCTTGGCGTGACCCTGGACAACACCCTGTCGTTCTCCGCTAACATCAAAGCGGTGACCCGATCCTGTAGGTTCATGCTCTACAACAGTCGGAGAGTACGACCCTGTCTTACACAGGAAGCGGCACAGGTCCTAATCCAGGCACTTGTCATCTCCCGTCTGGATTACTGCAACTCGCTGTTGGCTGGGCTCCCTGCCTGTGCCATTAAACCCCTACAACTCATCCAGAATGCCGCAGCCCGTCTGGTGTTCAACCTTCCCAAGTTCTCTCACGTCACCCCGCTCCTCCGCACACTACACTGGCTTCCAGTTGAAGCTCGCATCTGCTACAAGACCATGGTGCTTGCCTACGGAGCTGTGAGGGGAACGGCACCTCCGTACCTTCAGGCTCTGATCAGTCCCTACACCCAAACGAGGGCATTGCATTGCATTCATCCACCTCTGGCCTCCTGGCTCCCCTACCTCCGCTGAAGCACAGTTCCCGCTCAGCCCAGTCAAAACTGTTCGCTGCTCTGGCACCCCAATGGTGGAACAAGCTCCCTCACGACGCCAGGACAGCGGAGTCACTCACCACCTTCCGGAGACATTTGAAACCCCCACCTCTTTAAGGAACACCTGGGATAGGATAAAGTAATCCTTCTAACCCCCCCTTAACCCACACTTTTTTGTAAAGTGGTTATCCCACTGGCTATAAGGTGAATGCACCAATTTGTAAGTCGCTCTGGATAAGAGCGTCTGCTAAATGACGTAAATGTAAATTGATTGAAATAAGGCCTAGATTGTTTGCAGCTCTACGTGGCATTGTGGAGGTCATGAAATGGGTTTCCACACAAGCCTAAGATCACCATGCCAAGCGTCGGCTGGAGTGGTGGGAATGTCCATTTAAAAAAAACATCAGTTTTTGCTTTGTCATTATAGGGTACTGTGTATAGATTGATGAGGGGGAAAAAACGATTTCATCCATTTTAGAATAAGGCTGTAACGTAACAAAATGTGGAAAAAGTCTAGGGGGTCTCAATACTTTCCGAATGCACTGTATAACGACACAACAATTTGGACATTTTTGGGCTTGGAATCATATAGGGCTCATAAAATGTATTTAATTTATGGCTCACCAGGCTTGAATTTTCTATCAAAGCTCTAACCAAATCCAGACATAGGCCTATACTTATTTTCCACCATAATTTGCAAATAAATTCATAAAAAATCCTACAATGTGATTTTCTGGATTTTTTTCCCTCATTTTGTCTGTCATAGTTGACGTGTACCTATGATGAAAATTACAGGCCTCTCTCATCTTTTTAAGTGGGAGAACATGCACAATTGGTGGCTGACTAAATACTTTTTTCCGCCACTGTATGCTTTGAATGACACTTCCGGTTTTGGCGGGAAATACCGTGTTACCCAGGAGAAAAGTCATTTATTCTCCAGATGGAACATTTGTAAAATACCGGGAAAATATTCAACCCTAATCGAAACAGGAATAGTGTCTTTCTAATTTGTTATAGGCTGTTAAGGACCTGTAAATGTGGCTCATTTGGCCAATATCCCTTGTTTATTGATGGCGCTGGCTGCGTGGGCAGATGCCCTAATGGGTCACGCACCCAATGCATACGGATGACCGGTACATTTCTCAAATGTCCAATTAAAATCTTCCCAGTCACTTGTCCGGCAGCAAAATGTCCTAACGGAAACCCTGGTGTGTACACTACCAGTCAAACGTTTTAGAACACCTACTCATGCAAGGGTTTTTCTAAATTTTTTTACTATTTTCTACATTGTAGAATAATAGTGAAGACATCAAAACTATGAAATAACACATGGAATCATGTAGTATCCAAAAAAAGTGTTAAACAAATCTAAACATATTTTATATTTGAGATTTTTCAAATAGCCCCCCTTTGCCTTGATGACAGCTTTGCACACTCTTAGCTTTCTCTCAACCAGCTTCATGAGGTAGTCACCTGGAATGCATTTCAATTAACAGGTGTGCCTTATTAAAAGTTAATTTGTGGAATTTCTTTCCTTCTTAATGCGTTTGAGCCAATCAGTTGTGTTGTGACAAGGTAGGGGGGTATACAGAAGATAGCCCTATTTGGTAAAAGACCAAGTCCATATTATGGCAAGAACAGCTCAAATAAGCAAAGAGAAACAACAGTCCATCATTACTTTAAGACATGAAGGTCAGTCAATCCGGAACATTTCAAGAACTTTGAACGTTTCTTCAAGTGCAGTCGCAAAAACCATCAAGCGCTATGATGAAACTGGCTCTCATGAGGACCGCCACAGGAATGGAAGACCCAGAGTTACCTCTGCTGCAGAGGATAAGTTCATTAGAGTTACCAGCCTCAGAAATTGCAGCCCAAATAACTGCTTCACAGAGTTCAAGTAACAGACATCTCAACATCAACTGTTCAGAGGAGACTGCGTGAATCAGGCCTTCATGGTCGAATTGCTGCGAAGAAACCACTACTAAAGGACACCAATAAGAAGAAGAGACTTGCTTGGGCCAAGAAACATGCGCAATGGACATTAGACCGGTGGACATTTGTCCTTTGGTCTGGAGTCCAAATTTGAGATTTTTGGTTCCAACCGCCGTGTCTTTGTGAGACGCAGTGTGGGTGAACGGATGATCTCCGCATGTGTATTTCCCACCATAAAGCATGGAGGAGGAGGTGTTATGGTGTGGGGGTGCTTTGCTGGTGACACGGTCTGTGATTTATTTAGAATTCAACGCACAATTAACCAGCATGGCTACCACAGCATTCTGCAGCGATACACCATCCCATCTGGTTTGGGCTTAGTTGGACTATCATTTGTTTTTCAACAGGACAATGACCCAACACACCTCCAGGCTGTGTAAGGGCTATTTTACCAAGAAGGAGAGTGATGGAGTGCTGCATCAGATGACCCGACCTCCACAATCCCCCGACCTCAACCAAATTGAGATGGTTTGGGATGAGTTGGACCATAGAGTGAAAGAAAAGCAGCCAACAAGTGCTCAGCATATGTTGAAACTCCTTCAAGACTGTTGGAAAAGCATTCCAGGTGAAGCTGGTAGAGAGAATGCCAATAGTGTGTAAAGCTGTCATCAAGGCAAAGGGTGGCTATTTGAAGAATCTCAAGTATAAAATATATATTTATTTGTTCAGCACTTTTTTGGTTACTACATGAGTCCATATGTGTTATTTCATAGTTTTGATGTCTTCACTATTATTCTACAATGTAGAAAATAGTAAAAATAAAGAAAAACCCTTGAATGAATAGGTGTTCTCAAACCTTTGACCGGTAGTGTATATGCACTTTGTGTGTGTGTGTGTCTCTCTCTATGTCAAAAGATGGAATCACAGGATGAGGTGTGAGAAAGTATGTGGGTTCGAGGGTTTTACTACAGAGGAAACTACCATTTCCCCTCTAAGCTACCGAAATACATGAAGCCAAAACATACACACTTTGTTCATCCAAGCCCTGGTGAGTGTTTCTGGACAGATGGAAGGACGGATACGGACCACACACACACATGAGCAACTACACCGACGCACGCACGCGCACACACACACACACATAACTGGTTACTGTTTGATTACTAAGATTGTGCAAGGGAAGCAAAAAGGTTACTGGGGTATAGGCTAGCGCAGGGAGCTAAATGTGAGACACCCCTGGCTTAGACTATACACAGGGCAGGCAAGTTGACGGTAACTGACTGTGCGTGTGTGGAGAGGTGTGAGTGAGCTTTTTGACGTTTGCACAGTAAGCTTGAGCAATGTTTTGTTATCATTTGGTATAGGTGTACAGAAAATACGGGGCATGTGTTTACTGTAAGCACTGAATCCTATGTACATGTGCCAAGATCACAGTGATAACCTTCACTGTGTAAACAGATAACTTGAATCGTACCTGTTGAAGAAGCTAGCCAGTGGCCCCAGCCTCTTGGGCCTACCCTCATCCTCTGCCCCCGGACCCATGTGTCTCCGCTGCGGACTCCGCAGACCCCCTTCGATGTCGCCGCCTGGAGACAGCGTCACGTCTGAGAAGTGGGCGCTACCGCCATCGTCCGTCTCCATGGTGACGATGGCGCTGGAGTCGGAGGTGACCATGAAGTCCAGGATGTCTTCGGTGGACGCCGACAGCGTGGCGGAGAGCTCCGTGCTCAAACTCGACACGCTGCACACTGAGATGTCGTCGCTGCGGTTCAGTCCTCTGCCTCCCACGCCACTCATCGCCATGACTCCCACACCGCCAGCGCTGGACCTGGGGGCGGGGCTGAAGAGGCGCACCAAGTCATAGCTGCTGCGGGGGAAGGTGGAGGACTTGCGGAGGCCAGCGCTGTCTCCAGACTGGTCCAGAGAGAGGGTAGCGGGGCGCTGGTCGTGGTGGTTCGACCCCAGGGTAAGGCCACTCTCTCCTGGGTGTGGGTGGGCGTGGATGTGCTCGGGATGGTTGATCTCCAGGGTGGGGATACCAGAGTCCTGGGAGGCCAGGCTGTGGCAGTCCTGATCTTCATGGCCCCGCTCGGGGCTGCCGTAGTACAGGGCGGAGGCCTTGTACCTCGGCAGGGAGTGCTGGATGAGGGGGGGCTTGTTGTGCTCATGGTGGTTGTGGAGGTCTGGGCTTGGTTGTGCTGTGGAGACGGGGTCTATGCTGACCATGCCATTCTTCATTATGGTTCCTCCAGTCGCACCTGGAAGAAACAAGGAATTAATTGAAACAGAGCTGTTATATGGACGAGAGTCACTTCTACTAGTGATAATATCATATGGTAGAGTGATGGTTGTCTGGATGGCGAGGCACAAATGTTTTCCCAAATTCCATTCATATTTTCCTTCAGCGTGACGTTTTTCGAACAACATTAGCCTACAGCTTAATTCATTGGACCAACTTTGGTTTGACAGGTCAGTAGAGCAAGAAAGTCATGCTCCAGAACCTAACTACTGAGAGAAAGTAGGACTAGGACAGAGATTAGGTTCTCTGATGACAAATCACTCTGACCCAGGCCATCAAATAACAGTAACAATGGAGCAGAAACATACAGGGAGGTGAAAGAGGATCCAGCCAGTAACCAGGCTGAAACTGAAACCCCAGACACTCCCCCTCCATCTTATAATTCAGGGGAATCTGAATTAGTAGATGGAGGGAGATTACATTATAAAGTGTGAGAATTTGCTTTGAAAGTGCTTTAATTGTATTGAATTGACACAAGCTTCTAAAAACATTTTCTACCATAGTAAAACTAAAAGTACAGTGTAAAGCGGCAGAGTACTGGCAGTGTCATTGAGTCATTGTGTGGATCTGAAGGAAACTGTGTGATAAACTCTTGTGGGAACTGAGATCTTTTAAGGTCTCCTGAGCAGAACTGGAAAAGACACTATACTGCCGCCGGGTGGGGTGTGTGTGTGTGTGTGTGTGTGGGGGGGGCACAATACTTGTCACCAACTGCTACCAGAAAAAGGGAAAAACATAGTATAAGAAAATAAAGATTATCTGGCAAAAACAATAGCCTACTGGCTCTACATACGTGAACTAAATAAAATCCCTTAACAACAGCAATTTCCCACTGACTAAATTGACCTAAAGCCCCAGTCAGCTTTAACCTGATCAAGAGGTTGTCATGTGAGTTGGGGGGAGAAGAGACAGAAGAGAGCAGAGAGAGAGAGACAGGTTGTCACTGTGATACTGTTAATATCTAAACCCCACACCCGGTGGAAAGAAAATTAAACATCCATTGCCATGACAACATTGATTATAATTTATCATGATAATGGCTTGTCTCACCAGCCTCGCATTCACTGAGTGGACGAGCGGTAAATCATTTTTATATGAATTAAAATAACATGTCATGCTTAACCTGTATTTGGTAAGAAGCTGAAATGACACATTTCTTCACAGAAGTATTATTTTAAAAAGATGTCATGTGTTTGGCAATTTCTACTCCTGGTCTGTATGTGAATGATTGCCACAGTTCCTGAAAGTAGAACAAGCCTATGTTTCCTGTGTTTGGTTTAGCATCACAGGAAGGCATGGACAGAACATTTCACATTGCATAGAAAAGAACACCATCAACGACCAGGCTACACAAACAACAATGCTTGAGATAATAAAGACTAGATGCTACACTTAATCTCTGTGATATATTACGCACCTCTACTAGAAAGAAGGAGAGAGAACAAAAGTGTAATAAAACATACCAATGTAAAAGGGATTTCTGGCACACATAATACAGACAATGCGACTGAACTGAAGATGACGAAGCCGGACACAGACTTTAGACTCAGTGGAGCTGAATGAGTCTAGGCCTGTTCACTTTGACAAGTGTGAATCCTGCATCCTACCAATCAACACCCCCTGAACACACACACACCTAGTGCAAAATTGCATTGTTCTCAAATTTCATTATTGCTGTAGATTTACATTTTAGTCATTTAGCAGACGCTCTTATCCAGAGCGACTTACAGTTAGTGAGTGCATACATTTTTCAGACATATAGATGTAATGAATAGAGACTAGAAAATCATGTTGAGTTACAGTGGCGTGTATTCATGGATGCCAAGGGAAGCCAGGCTTCCCCAAAGATTTGACCAATAAAAAAAAACGATGCATCTTTTGTCTCTTTGCGTTTTCATAATTTTCCATCAATTCGCATGTGGCTGAATCTCAGTGGAGAAATCATCAGAGCGAGGGAAACAGCACCACACGGTCTCACTATGTGTAGCCCATGTATCTGATGCTGTCTGGACTGAAAGAGTATGAAGTTGCTGCCATAGCATTTGATATATTTTTGTCAGCAAGCATTTGGCCTCCCCTTGATAAAACAATTATAAAATAATTTGCCAATCAGCATTGAGCTGAGCTCAACTGTGGGTTGTCCTGGTGCAGCAAAACTCCCAAGGGTGGCCAGTTTGGATTTGGCTTCACACCAATCAAAATGTCATTTTTGTTTCTGGTCTGCTTGTGTTGATGTCCTGCAGCAGCTGGCTTGTTAATTAGGCCCTTTTCTAAACCATGGATGGAGATGGGGATTTGGACTTGTGATTTTGACTTAATTATCTGTACAGGCCAATGATTATGAAGGCGATTCTGTTCTAACCATAAATGAATGTTGTGCCACTGGCCTGAGACGATTGAAGTTTAATATGTAGCCTAGCCCTTTTAGGATCACATTAACTAGCTAGCTAACTTAGCTGGTTCATTGTTGTCCATGCGATGAAGTTAGGCTAGCAAGCATTTTAGCTAGGTAGCCTATGACAACAAAAACTAAAAGCGTACTGTATGACAGCGCCATAGACAGTTTGCCAACACGAAAGAGAGGAGGATGGCATTGGCATTCAACTAGTCTACAAGTAGGGTGAGTCAAAAAGTTTTGCTTCCGCACACACACAGAAATCAGTACCATGGACAGCCACATGATAATTAGCAACATTGATTGGACTAAATTGTTTTTCGTATCTTTAAATTTGTTTTCAGTGTATTAAACTAAGTATAGCCTTGTTGATTTGATTATGTTTAAATGTTTAAGCTAAAATGGTGCTGGAATAGCGGAGGCAGTGCTCCTGTTGTCTTTGTGCTGAGTTGCGGCAACTCCATGGTTCTAAATCAGTAGTTGTTAATAAACTGTCGAAAACATTAACTTGCTTGACCATGTTGCAGGTCATGTAACGGTTTGTTACATGCAATATTTGCTTTGTGGAGTTCACCGGACAGATGTTGGTCTCCAGTTTTGTGATGGAACTCTCAGTTTTGTGTAGTTTCATTTATTCCGCCATTGTGTAACTTGTCTTTTTTTTTGTCACGGCCTTATTGTATATCACGCTGGTGTATGAACGAATGGGTTATAGAGCAAACAACGCAATTATCATAACGTAGGTTGTAATATGGATTATTTACTGGCTTGGCTTCCTCAGTGATTTTACCACGCACCGCTCCTGTTGAGCTAGACTGTCACTAGAGGCAAACACAATTAGGCCCTTCCAACCACAATTTATTAATTTCAATACATCACCATTGCCAGTGCAGCATTGTGCCATAATCAATAATGTCATTATGAATAAATAGCCTACTCATTTGCATATCATCCACCTGTTGCTCCAGCTCCACTACTAGCCTAAATCAAATGCCAAAAACGACAGTCTACTTACCACTTCCTCTCCGGTTTTTGGTCCCCTCCGTGGAATGTGCCATGTTGATGCTACAGGTGGGCTGTCGACCGGGCAGGTTGCTGTCGGCTCCTCGATCCGCCCATGATGATACGTTGCTGCAACTCACCCTCACCGCTCTCAGCGTAGCTTGGTGTTTGTTTACAGAGGAAAGTGTCTGTTAAGTACGCTTTTAGGACTCATTGACACACACACACACAAAACGTGTCATTCGGCAGTGACAGGTCAAAGTACGAACGGTACGAATGTGGCATTTTGGTGGATTAAAAGTGCCACAAAAGCCAATCATGTCAACTTGGCAAAAGACTCGCTCGCGCCCTTGCCAACGTCTCAAATGTTACGCTACGTCAGTTTTATACGCTTCCCTTTCCTCTATTCAAGCCGATAGTTTTGCTCAAACGTTACAACAGAGCAGTAAAGAACTACACAATCTGGATTGGTTAAAATTCTATGAAAATACACTAGGTAAGTTTATCCTGTCTTTGTAATAACATACCTGTCTCGGCGCTTCCGCGGCCATTTTAAAAGAAACTTACCGACTTGAGTGCAATGTAATCGAGCCAAGAAAGACTACAGCATCGATGAATTCACCTGTCAGCTGCCAAGGCGTGAATAATCTTCTCATTGTCTCCATCCAATGTCCCCATCACTCTATCAAACAGGACAAGAGTTTCAAAGTAGTCAACTTGTCCAGGAACCTTATGGTAAGTTGAGTCCTTGTAAGATGTTATACTAGGACACCAGATGACAATGAAAACAGTTTGTGTTCTATGCATGAATATTGTTTTATGACACTTAGCTGCTATTCTGTAATGGATGTAATGCAATGTGGGTTTTCCATTATTTTCACTCAATCTCCTCATATGCAGAATTTAGTCATAATCACTTTCCTATGACCAAATAATGTAAAGTGTATATTTCAGTCCAGCAATTCAAGAGCAAATAAAAGTAGTTTAAATATATTTGACCATATACAGGTAACAAGGCTGTACTATTTATTAGGACTATTGTATCTGTATGAAGCAGATAGTATTTGCCCTGGTTTCAATGTCGAGCCAGCAAGGAGACTAATTTCTGCAGAATACTGCCTCCTTGAGAAAGTGTCTGTCTTTACACCGATATCAAATCCTCTAGTTTGATATTCTCTATAACTATTATGGCCATTGATTATAACACTGAACTCATGGCAGCGCTCTCTGAAGTACAGCGAACATGGTGCAAATAAGACGGAGGTGATTTGGTTTATACCTTTATTAGATGTTAAAAAAAACTCCACAATGAAACAAAATAATTTACTCTGGGTGTACATGAAATTAGAACAATACAACCACTTGAGACAGTTGGGAGGAGGATGAGGATGTAAGGTATGGGATGAGCTGGGATGGGAGGGTGTCATCTAGTGGGAATGAAGAGATGAGTAAAACTCTGGTTTTCAGTGCTGGATATGCTATGTTCTTCAGACCATAGTACAATCAAAACTCAATTTGTTAAACCTTTTCAATGTAGTTTCAAATGCATACTCTTACTTGATGCATTTTCTCGCCAAACTTTTCTCTTCTCAATATAGAAACAACCTTACCATGGAAGAACATAAAAGGAAAATACATGGGAGTTTGAAGGAAATGCATCCATTTAAGAACTTGGTGACTCGGTCTCATATCCAGACACACACGCTCACAGTTTTTAAAAAATCACTTCTTTACCCACACCTGTACTTATTTTATTTTTTCTATTTAAAATCTGTTTTGTTTTATTTATTCAACTTAAAAGAGATGGCGTGTGATGTTGACATGCTGCTCTTATTTGAAAGACACTCCATAATAAAAAATAATACAAATAATGGTTGGGTCTTTATTTTCTCAGCTCTCCCTCACTCAAAAATAACGTTTCATGCTAAATGATCAGTGACTTTTCTCCACATACGCTTAAATGTTTAAGTTTACATGCGCCGACATATTGCATATGACCGAGGGCCATGAAAGGTCCACCTCACATTACTTATGCAATCTCAAATTGCTCGGCCGGTTCAAAGTTAGCTCTAAAACTAAGTGCTGTACAATTAACTCTACAAATCTTGGGATTAATAAACACCTGTCCATTTTTCTGCTCAAAATATCAAATAAAGTTTCAGTAATAAATTAATGCTTGGATGAAAGTACTGATGCACTGCCACAGACTTAAGTGTTTTCCACCTACTTTAAAAACAAATGTTTAGTATTTAAGTATTCCTGAGGGACTGACAACTGTCTAAATATAATAAAAGAATTGAAAGCAGCCTGACATTTTCTGAGCAGTCTTTCATTCACGTTTCGATCGGTTTAACACAAGTGAAGAACAAACATCACAATTATGGGGCAAAAACTGAGGCCCTGGCAAATTGAAACGGTTTGCTATTGACTTTGCCAAACCAACTCAAGATACCACTGTCCATTAAGAGGTCTATGAATAGGAAAAACATAGGATCAATGACTGTGCTCACAATGGAGACACTGTGCCCTGTGACAGTGCATTAAAACCAGTTTGTGCACACGTTGTTGGCAGAAAATATTTTGGACTGCGCAAGGGATGCATCACAAGAGTACATGGAGGGATGGTCACAAACATTTGTTGCCTGTGCTTCAATTCCTTGGTCTTCTGAGGGCGAAAACATTTACCCGGCTCTTGCCCCCCAAAAAACAGCATATGAACTAATATTTTGAAGGGGAAGAAGGGAAACAAAAACAAAAACTGAAATAACTGCAGGGATATAAAGATATGCACAATGCATTTAGTCTAAGGATGTGTGTTAACGCAGGATTTAATAGTCAATCCACAGGCCACAAAAATGATCGAACCAACATTTTAGGGCCTCGGATTAAATTGAGTTTGTGCACGTGCACTTAAGAGGGTTTGGGGTACAAATATGTTTCGCATTTCTCTTGATAAAGATCTAGCACACAATGTAATTTTGAACCAATCTCTATACGTGTTCAATGCAGACACACACGTACACACACAAAGTGAGACATTTCTGGATACAGGCTACCTTATACCAAAAAAGAAAGTAAAACACACATCTAAATAAAAACTAAATATTGTTGTACTTCGGTGGAATTATGTTATTTTTGGTTGATCACCTTTTCCTTGAGTTAAGTAGTGTCAGCGTCTACATTTTATTTATTGCCTTTAATATCCTGCTTCTGCTGTAGACCTTACAGTCCAATGAACATAGTGATACTATATTCTTTGTACTAGACAGTCTGAATTTGTTGCCCTCTGATAAGATTTAAATCAAATACCTGTAAGTATTTACTTCAATTGTTATTACAGGCCAGTTAACTTACTAGTTAAAAGTTCTTAAAATAAAATCTTAAATCTTCTTTTTTTTTTTTTAAACAAGCCCACATAAAGCGAGAACCATCAGCAGTCAATTATTTCTCTTATTTTTTCCTCTCCAAAAGTTCCTTCCACTCTGCCTCGACAACAAACAAAACTACAGGATCTACAGATCACGGCCACAATATCGAAACTGAAACTGCTACAGTAATTCATAGCACCAATTGTTTGTACTATGGAGTTTGCAAAAATGTTGATTTCAATTGCACCAAATCGGTGCCTCTGTAGAGATGGCTGTAATTAAATATTTTTGCAAAGGGCCATTACTCCCCAAATTGAACTCAAACTATCTTTTTTTCCTAGCTTTTTTGTTGTTGTTGCATTGAACAGCAGTTTTCAAATATTTTCTTATTTGCAATTTTTTTTGTGTTGTTGAAGATTTATATTTTTTTTGCCTCACAAACCATACTATCTACGTCTACTACTAAGGTTCTGAAAAACCGACAACCACCCTTCAAAATCATACTAATTTAGAGCAACTTTGCACACTTCTGGAGGAGGGATCTTTGATACAGATTTTTCAGAGGAAAGATGCACACAATCTTTCTCTTTCCTTCACATTCAGAAAGGCACCCCTGCTACCAAAATACACTTCTAAGTTCTTGCACAACTCAAAAATCAGCACATTCTTCTCACTTTCTGAATGATAGGGATGGAGAAAGAAAAAGAGGATGCAATCGCGGTGCTTTCATACTAAGTTATGAAGAGCAGCATCACAGTCAGGTCATGGAAATTGTAGCAGTTACACTAGAAACGAAGGAGTGAGACTAGTAGGACAGGCACAACCATTCGGACACCACAACTACCAGTATCCTAGTTTAAAAGCAAAAAGAAAGTTGGAAAAACCTACAGAGGGAAAAACAAAATATTCCCTTATATCTAAGTGTGACTAATGAAGATTAATGTCTGGAAGAATCAACTAAAGCAAATCTAAAATGCATGTCTTCAGATATGGCATCACATGAAGACATGTAGAACATATTTTTTGAGTTTTTCCTATTATTTTCGCTCTTTTTTTTGTTGTGGTTGTTGATTACACACGATTCAAGTTAGTAAATGAAAATCAGCAGGGTTGGGATGTGGAGGGGAGGTTCCTCTGTCCATAAGCCTTTGGTTTCCCGGTCCTGAGGTCTCCCCCATATCTGCCAGTAGAGGTGCAGTCAAACGAGAAGAGGTTATATCCTCTCGACAATAGGCTTCCTCTCCACAGAGCTAGAGTTATCAGATGTTGCTGCTCCCTGCAGGAATAAAGACAGTTGGTGAGAAAGATGGCCTCCAGTCAAGTGAGCTTGTGCACAGGCTATTTGTTAATTTATCCTCAGCTTAAAGCAAAACTGAAACGTTTTGTATTAGATCACTGATTAAAATGTGTTAACTGGAACTTGTTTTAAGATGGTGTCACTGGGGGGAGAGAGAGAGTGCTCTGGTGTTGGCCTGGCTGACAGGTATTTCTATTCTAAAGCACTCTGAACAGCTGACACTTATAGGAATTACTATGCTGGCTGTGAATGCTGATGACTTGCAACTAAGATACACATTTTAATATTTGTAATTCAGTTTAAACTAAGTAGTTGTACAGTACCAGTCAAACATTTGGACACAACTACTCATTCAAGGGGTTTTCTTTATTTTTTACTATTTTCTACATTGTAGAATAATAGTGAAGACATCAAAACTATGAAATAACACAAATGGAATCATGTAGTAACCAAAAAAAGTGTTCAACAAATCTAAATATATTTTAGATTCTTCAAAGTAGCATTCCTCATGAAGCTGGTTGAGATAATGCCAAGAGTGCACAAAGCTGTCATCAAGTCATTTGCCTTGATGACAGCTTTGCACACTCTTGGCATTCTCTCAACCAGCTTCATGAGGAATGCTTTTCCAACAGTCTTGAAGGAGCTCCCACATATGCTGAGCACTTGTTGGCTGCTTTTCCTTCACTCTGCAGTCCAACTCATCCCAAACCATCTCAATTGGGTTGAGGTCAGGTGATTGTGGAGGCCAGGTCATCTGATGCAGCACTCCATCACTCTGCTTCTTGTCAAATAGCCCTTCCACAGTCTGGAGGTGTGTTTTGGGTCATTGTCCTGTTGAAAAACAAATGATAGTCCCACTAAGCCCAAACCAGATGGGATGGTGTATTGCTTCAGAATGCTGTGGTAGCCATGCTGGTTAATTGTGCCTTGAATTCTAAATAAATCACAGACAATGTCACCAGCAAAGCACCCCCACACTTCCTCCTCCATGCTTCATGGTGGGAACCACACATGCGGAGATCACACTTCACCTACTCTGCGTCTCACAAAGACACGGCGGTTGGAACCAAATATCTCAAATTTGGACTCATTTGGACCAAAGGACAGATTTCCAACGGTCTAATGTCCATTGCTCGTGTTTCTTGGCCCAAGTAAGTCTCTTCTTCTTATTGGTGTCCTTTAGTAGTGGTTTCTTTGCAGCAATTCGACCATGAAGGCCTGATTCACGCAGTCCCCTCTGAACAGTTGATGTTGACATGTGTCTGTTACTTGAACTCTGTGAACCATTTATTTGGGCTGCAATCTGAGGCGCAGTTAACTCTAATGAACTTATCCTCTGCAGCAGAGGTAACTCTGGGTCTTCCATTCCTGTGGCAGTCCTCATGAGAGCCAGTTTCATCATAGCGCTTGATGATTTTTGCGACTGCACTTGAAGAAACTTTCAAAGTTCTTGACATTTTCCAGATTAAGACATGAAGGTCAGTCAAAGTAATGATAGACTGTCGTTTCTCTTTGCTTATTTGAGCTGTTCTTGCCATAATATGGACTTGGTCTTTTACCAAATAGGACTATCTTCTGTACACCAACCCTACCTTGTCACAACACAACTGATTGGCTCAAACGCATTAAGAAGGAAAGAAATTCCACAAATTAACAAGGCACACCTGTTAAATGAAATGGATTCCAGGTGACTACCTCATGAAGCTGGTTGAGCGAATGCCAAGAGTGTGCAAAGCTGTCATCAAGGCAAAGGGTGGGTACTTTGAAGAATCTCAAATATAAAATATATTTTGATTTGTTTAACACTTTTTTGGTACTACATAATTCCATGTGTTATTTCATAGTTTTGATGTCTTCACTATTATTCTACAATGTAGAAAATAGTAAAGATAAAGAAAAACCCTTGAATGAGTAGGTGTATCCAAACCTTTGACTGGTACTGTATATAAAAAATGTATGACCACTTTATGACCCATCTGCATCTGTTGGGACAAACAAATGAAAAAAATAAAAAGCTTCCAAATTTAAAGTAAGCCAATAAAAAAGTCATCTCAGCCGTAGGCCTAAGATATATTTACCATAACTCTGATTGATCATACCTGTACACTGAGATCCGGGAAAAAGGGGGGAACAGAGTGTGTTCTGCCACCAGCACTCATCTTGCTGGCTGCCAATTCCTCCCTGTCCACTAATATTTAATAGAGGGAACTAAAAAGAAGAAAGGGAAGGTATTAGTCTAACGCAGGGGAAACTGTTTCATTGTCAAAATTTGATGTAACTTCTGATCCAACCCACCTAAACATTCTTATAAGATTCTTACCTCATGCAAATCTTCAATGAAGTCATAGGTTTTCCCATATGTGGGACTCTGACCAGACGCTGCACATTTGCAGGCTTCCTTCTCTCTGCAAGATTCTTCCTTTTGAATCTTGTTGACTGGGACGTCCATCCGTCCGCTTGCCGTCAATGTTGCTGCTCCAACTGCGGCCGCCATTTCACAGTCTAAGCAAATCTCTTGCTCAGCGATTGGCAGGAGGGTGCTGGAGCCCTCCTGAGAATCCAGTGAGGTCTGGGCACTCTTCTCCATGCCAGACTTCTTCAATCTGGGCAGGAATTTACCAGATTCCAGTTCTGACTTCCCATAGCAGGGGCCCTCGTTTTCTGCGTCCTCCTCCAGCGGTTTGAGGTCGGCCTGAGGGTCGTCGAAGATGTCCGGCGGGGCCAGGACTGGAAAACTCCTCTCCTCTTCTTTCTCGGACTCAGCCTCCGACTCGCTCCCTCCACCAGGCGACAACTCTGAGGCGGATATGGGTCGGAAGTGTGTCCTGGGGGAGATGCGGATGGCCCTGTACTGGGTGGTCCGGTTGATGCCGTATATCCGTGGGTGGAAAGCTTCGTTCTCGGAGTCCGAGCACAATATAGACTTGGGCTTGAACCCCGGGCTGAACGAAGCCATGTCCTCAGGCTCGAAGGAGCACTCTACGTGGAGGACTTGAGAGAACGGATTGTTCAGATCGAAGGACGCAAACGGGTAGTCGAGCCCTGGCTCCTCGCCTCGGAAGCCTGCACAGGGTCCGAGTAAATCTTCATGGAAGATTAAAGAAAACCCCTTATTCAATCCTTCCCCACCTCCTTTAGTAGCCTGGTCGCTCTGCCCGAAGGAGACCAGCGGCCTCCAGAAGGGCTTGTGGCCAGGGGCAAAGCAGCTGCCAGTATTCATGAACACGTCTGTACCAGCAATGGTGACCACGTCTGAGCCAGAGGCCGAAGCGGCAGCAGCGGCACACTGTAGCAGGCTGCCTCTCGCGTCGCCGGGTGGCACCATGGCCCAGTCCTGGTCACCGCTGAACGTCTTCAGCTCTCCATACACTCCTCCCAGGATGAACGATGTGTTGTCTTTCTCAGGGTTCACGTCCCAAGGCTTGGACGGCGTCATGTAATCCCCAGAAGCATTCATCTTTGAGAGCCCGTTTTTGGCCAGGAGGGCCTGCTCTTCATTCTTGCCTTCCCACAGGTGGTACTCAGAGTGCTGCACTGCCTTCTTCGGAGGCCCCTGGATGGGACCAACTTCCTTTGCCTGCATGTCGAGACAGCCGCAGTGGTAGCTGCTCGACTCCTGGGAGAACAAGCCCTCGCCTGGCTTCTCTCCTCCTAGTGATAGTACAGGATCTCCATCTCCGATAGCTGTCCAAATGTCCTTTATTATCCCTGAGCTGTAGTTATCACTCTGTTGGTTTGTGTCATCTGAAAACATGCCAGCGTCGTACTGTTTGCTCTCGTCCTGTTCTAACGCTATTCCACAAATGGACTCCAATTTAGATTTCTTTGCGAAGGTCGGATTGGACACCGTGCCTACATTGGCCTCCTCGCACTGGCGACCGGTGTCTTCTTGTAAAAAGTCCAGGATTTCTTCTTCTAGGTATGTACCAGAGATAGGAAGGATTATACAATTAATATCTTCATTGCCAATTAGAGCGGACTCCTCTGTTTGAACGTTTATTTGCTCATTGTCTGAACGCGTCTCTTCCGAATGCGACCATGGACTGCAGGTTCGCGTTGAAAGGTTTGAACAGTGTTCAGTTTCATCAAAGGCACTATTTTTGGTCCATATTAGCAAACGAGACTGCTTGTTACAATGTGGTTCTAGACAGCTACTTGAATCTGTGTTGTTTTCGTGACCAACGGTGAGTGAGTCGCAGGGAAAAGGAAGAGTGGGGCTATCGTACTGCAGCTCAAAAAGAGAGAAGCAGGAGGAGTTCAGACCAGACGCTTCGCTGGTGGCTTCTGGGAGATGAGGCTCCTCCAGGGTTCCAGGCAGCGTGCTGATGGTGAATGTAACGCCGTCCAAAGCGGGGGAGAGCTGAACGGGAGAGTCCCCGACAAAGCTTTCTCCATCTTTATCTTCAGAGCTAGAGGATGAATAACATCCCCAGACCTGAGCCATGTTTTCCAAATCCTGCATGAAGAACCCATCAGCTGCCAAAGCTTCCTGACAGTCCACCCTTATTGCACTTTCCCCTTGCAGCTCAAGGCCATCTAACACTAAACAACATTCTGCCTCAAAGTCTCTTTGCTCTTCGCTCTTCTGTCTAATCATGCTCAAGATCCGACTCTCTTGTACTGAGTCTGAGGCACTAGGATCCAATATGGATTGATAAATATCGACTTCATAGAAGTGAGTGAATTCAGACAGATGGTCATCATCTAAATCTCTACTATCCTCGGGCGGAGGGCAGCTTGAGGTCCCATTGAGTTCGTTAGCCTCCTCGTTTGCGTCGCCTGGCACCTCAACAAAGTGCCCATCAACGAAGGTGCCCGCTGCCAGATACGCCCTCTGGAAGCTTGCGTTGGCAATGTAGATGCCTTGCATTCTCTCAGACAGCCTTTCCAAGTCGGCGGACATAGTTGAGTCATCTGGAGAGTCCACCTTACTCCGGTACTTTGTTTCCAGTTTGCTCTTTCTGCTACTGAAAGGTACAAAATACTCTGTGATGGGCTCTGTGTACCACAGGGGCTCCTCCATGTACTCCTTTTTCTTGCTGGCATCAGCTCCGGACTCCTTTGCGTCCCCCCAACCTGGATCTTTTCGAATCTCCTTCAGCGGTCTTTTCCCCTTTTTGTAGAGCTGTGTTTGCCTTGCAGGGCCTCCAGTGGTGCTGCTGCTGCTTCCTCCAGCGTTCCTACGCTCCTCTTTGTCGATGGCCTTCAGAGCCAGCTTCACTTGTCCGCTGTTGCGCCCCCTCTTACTCCTGCTGCCCGCCTCCTTGGACTTGTGCCTGATTCTGACTGCTTTCCTGCTGGACGTTTTGGAGTTGCCCTGGTTCCCGCTGGAGCTCGAGCCAGTCTCGCTAGAGCCAGAGGACCAGGAGCGAGGCCGATACTTGCCCTCTGACCTGTGCCTCGCCTGCCTCTTGCTGTGGACGGCAGCTCGGTCCTCCGCTGTTGCGCCACCATGGTATCGGTTCTCTTTCTCTTTCTTGCTGCGTCGCTGCTGGGCTCTCTCGCTGGTTGGGTTAGTGGTAGTGTTGCATGCCTCAGGGGTTCTCTCATTAGCAGCTTCACCATCACTGTTGCAATCTTTTGGGGAGGAGGTGTCGGTGCTGGTCTGCGGGGCTGCAGAGGATGATGAGCCGGAGTAAGCGCTGGCTTTAGCCTTGTTCCACACCGTCATGATCTCTTGGAGACAAACAGATCCCTCTGACAAAGGAGGAAAGGCTTCATAATACCTGCAACAACAATGAGAGAAAACTTTGTCAATTAAGAGCAATCATAAAATGAATGAGCACATGTTTAATGGGCATAAAACTAAATCAACTATGCATAGTTGTGCCAGCTACTCAGGACAGTATTATTGTGGTTATGGGTAAAAAAAAACAAAAAAAAACGTACATTTCCACCTGGTCCTTTGAGGAAGGGGACTCAACTTGTTCAGGAGACTGAGATCCATCCGATTTTTTGTGGAGCCATTTTTCTTCTGTGAAGAATTATAAGCAATATGATAAGAAGGAGCGTTATCATTGAAATGTTTTTATATTTACTAGTTTGTTACAACAGGGCATACAAATGTATAAACCCAAGACACAAACCTTTCTGTTTGTTTTGGATGTCCTTGAGTTTGGAGCAAAGCTCCTCGACCAGGCTCTCAATTCCAGAGTTCTGTGGGGAAAAAAGGAGGGAGAATATGTAACATTAAGAATTAATCTAGCAAAGAGAATCTAAACAGAATAATCTAATGAGACCTGTGTATGAAACAGCAGTGAATGAACATTAATAAAACATTTGCTTCTTTCAGACCACTCATAAAGTGATAGGATGTTTCCAACAATAACACTTGGGGGTTTGAACATAAGCTTTTTTTAAAGGCAACTTCGACCCCATTGTAACACTGACTAGAGGGTATTAACATGGGGCTGACAGAAGTCTAACCAGCTGACTGTCAGCACGGGCATGCTCTACCATGACTATATTAAATCAGTGTTTTCCATTAGCGCCGTCTGATGACTAAATCAGCCGGTTACACACACATTTTTAGCCGGCTACATTTTCAGATTAACTAGGCTACTTTTCATTTTAAAGTTTCAATTAGATAGTCCGTCGAGCCCTCTCTCACTAGAATGAACGGATCTATTGATAGGATAGGTGCCTGTCAGTCACAAAGCGAGCGATGACCGGGAAACGCAGCAGAGAGGAAGAGGTGAAGCGAGAGGTTTCACTCTGGCCAAAATCTGGCCAAAATAAGCCCAATGTGTTTCAATGGGCTTATTTTGGACCTAAGCATGTCACCTGCCTTCCCGCCTTTGGGACAACGACTCCCATTGTTAGGGCGGAGACGTGAGCATCTCGTCATTTTATACAGATCTCTGGTTGCAGTTGAATTTCTTTACACGGAGGAGGGAGAGAAAGCATGATGCTCGTGAATTTGCACGTCCCATGTAATGTAAGTGGTAACGATGAGTCAATCCAATAGCCTAATTATTGTTTTCTGACACATTTATTTTCTTTGACACATTTATTTTCTTTCGTGTGTTTCACATAGCCAGCCAAGAGGAGTCGTGGTGCCAAGTTGGCTAATTACTCAAGTAGATAATTAGGGCCCTCATAGAATCTTGGCATTAACGGAATTCAACAATATTTAAAAGTGTATTAACCTTAGCAGGGAATCAACTAAATGTATGAAATTAATTCATTTGCCCAAGTTAATCATAAGACATGAACAGAATGCATCAGTGATTCGTATTTCCTGCAACTTTCTGAAGAGGCAATGAGAATGCCCCTGTTTGTGTGTGTGTGCAGTGCGCACGTCTACCACTTTGTGTAGCTGTTAGCGATGATGCTAATGAAAACAGTCTTCTAGGTAGATGGAAAGGCTTTCCCAAAAACTTTCTCAATTAAAGCTGCAATATATAACTTTTTGGGCGACCTGACCAAATTCAGATAGAAATGTGAGTTATAGATCTGTCATTCTAATTGAAAGCAAGTCTAAGAAGCGGTAGATCTGTTCTATGTGAGCTATTTCTATGCTTCCCGTTAAGTTTAGTTTTTGCGTCTTTTATGTTCGGTTTTGTACACCAGCTTCAAATATATTTCACAGCGGTTTAGATAGTACAATGATTCTCTACACATTCAAATTGGTCGAATTGCTTGTTTTTTCACATAAACGGAAATAAAACAAACTATTAGAATTTTAGCAACCAGGAAATGGCAGAGCGATTTCTGCATAGTGCACCTTTACAACGTTAACTACTAAGTAGCCTATGCTTACCTGGCAGAATGTTATCATTATTATTTAGATCAATCCAGTGGGTATTTGTTTTGCAAACTACCATCACATGTGTGCTACAAAAACACAGCTAAACAGCCTCTTGCTAGGTGTGCACTTGAATTAAAGGGTAACTACATCTAAAAATCGATATTTCTTTGATTTTTCCCAGACCTCAAACATGGTCTCCAGGGTGGGAAATTAACACCCGCCAAATGCAGGTAGATTTAGGTATTGGCTGGTAAGAATGTATATTTCACCAGACACGTTGACGGGTGGTCACACACAGCATTTGGGAACCGTTTTTTTGTTTAAATCCAAAGCCCAAAATGTATAAATTGGTCGAATTGACGTGAAAGGCTACTAAAGTGTGACTTTGTCCTCGTGTTTCTTGGCTAGTTACAGTATATAATTTTGTTCACACGTTAGGTTGTTTTTCAATATTAGTTTGAGTTTGCTGCAACTGTCTGCTGGTAGTACAGACAGAGAATATAATCTCCGACAGACACGGAGTGCCGTTACCACGGTAATGGCCAGCCCCTTAACAAGGGACAGCTGAACATTTGACTCACCTAATGACTCAAATATTTTGGGCTAAATAGTGCTCGATAGAGCATGGAACAGTCCAAAAACCTTTTATTCATGAATTTAGTCATTTCTTATCATTTAAAACACAATTTCATTGTGCTCCTACATTTATTTGTGTGCTCCTAAATATCAACTTATGTACTTGTAAAAAATGTCAGCGTTAGAGCCCTGAACTTATAGTAAATAAGCCATATCATTCAGCATTTTGTGGCAGGGCAGGCACTGTTGATTCTTAATGTTCAGTCGTACAACCATTGATCTGTTCTACTTTTTACTATTGTATGTTAAATTAAATAATTTAGAAACAATAGTAAAAAGTAGAACAGATAAACGGTTGTACAACCAGCCACTCAGATGGTCGCCTGATGTGGTTTAAGCATTTTTGTGGATTTAGAATATTCAATTTTGTAACTTGATAATGTGGGTTATTTACTTAATTTTTCTGTTTTAATAAAATACATAATTTGAAGAACAAACATCATTGTGGCAATTTATATCTTGCAGTAAAACTGTAAATATGACTTTAAATCTCAAGAGAAGACAGGTTAAAATGTTAAAAGGTTTAATGTTCTCTTACTTAGAAAATAGTCCAGATCATATAGGCCTAGACAATATCAAAAACAACTAACATCACACTGAATTCATACATTTTCAGTAATTTAAATTGTATAGTCATGTCTTTCTACACAATACCACAACAAATGTTCCCAGTCTGGGAAATAAACTCAACAAAGCATTCAATTATTTCGCTGTGTATCTCAGATGGAATCAAGGCATTAGAATGTACCAGAGGCCACCAAAATAGAGCTCCTTCTGCAGAAGAATTCAAACCCAGGGATGCCTGGCTGGCTACTTTTTCTATTTGGCTGGCTCCTCTATGTACTTGTGTAAAACACTGATTAAATGTAGCTAAGAGGGAGAAATGTTGCATGAGAAAAATGACTAAGCATAGCCTGAACATCCACCACCTGTCTTTCCATCTAAACACTTACAAAACATCAGGCATTAGACAAACAAAGACCTCTCAGACACCTACTTCTTCCTTATACCTATTGAGATTTTACTCGCTGAACAAAGATGACGTGATCTGTTTTGCTGCAAACAAGGCCTGCTACGATCTGGTCTACATAAAGACAGCCATGTCAAAATGCCTCAACAGACCAGTAGGCAATAGGCAAAGTCAGAAAAGCATCTGCATTCGGTGAGGACTGCTATATCCACCACAACATCCAGGGCCAGATTAGTCCAAAAATGTGTAATTTACACACTCTCCCTTCTCTCGCTCTCTTTCTGACAGAAAGTGACATTCCTTACCATGCCTCCCAGCAAAAAGCAAAGTTTCTCCCCTGGCCCTGTGTTTCCTCTTGCATCATTGTGCTAATGCCAGTCAGCTGACGGGCAACACGCACGCACTCTGCTCTCTGTGCTGCAATCCCGTGCAGCATGTGCTGGTAAAAAAAAAAAATAGACCGCAGAGTCCAGTCCCCAGAGAGCAGCACACTCCTCCTCTACCTTGCAGACCCTTCCCCCTATACGCCCTCCAGCTCTATCCCAGCCCTCAAACGCTCGCTCTACTACGGGCTGCCTTTGATAGTATACTACTGCCAACCAACCACTAAGGAAAATGTCAGCAAATTCTTTCAGATTTTGCTTGGAAAAAGGGCACAGAAATAATATAATGCAGGCTTATTAAACTGTGCACTCGCTTACATGCAATGACTCCTCTGCAAGGTCACCCATAACATTATCTCAATACTGAGTGTAAGAGTGTGAGTGCAAATGGGAGTCTTTCACTGGTTCACAATTCTTCACTCTGCTGACCTCAATCCAACCTTGCAAGTAAACTCTCATTATATCACACTGGCTGTGAAAATCCTGGAGAGCAAATCACAAAATAAGGCTGGCCAATGCCAAGTATCATATGATGATAATGGTTTGACTGAGGGTCTTCCTCAGGTGCATCCAATTTCCTTTGATCATCCTTGAGATGTCTCTACAACTTGATTGGAGTTCACCTGTGGCCAATTCAATTGTTTAGCAATGATTTAAAAAGAAACACACCTGTCTATATAAAGGTCCCACAGTTGCCAGTATACAGTGCAGTCGGAAAGTATACAGACCCCTTCCCCCTTTCCACATTTTGTTACGTTACAGCCTTATTCTAAAATTGATTAAATAAAAATCCTCAATCTACACACAATACCCCACAATAACGAAGTGAAAACAGGCGTAGAAAATGTTGCAAATTTATAAAAAAAATAAAAACAGATATACCTTATTTACATAGCTATTCAGACCCTTTGCTATGAGATTTCAAATTGAGCTCAGGTGCATCCTGTTTCCATTGATCATCCTTGAGATGTTTCTACAACTTAATTGGAGTCCACCTGAGGTAAATTCAATTGATTGGACATGATTTGGAAAGGCACACTCCTGTCTATATAAGGGCCCACAGTTGATAGTGCATGTCAAAACAAAAACCGAGCAATGAGGTCGAAGGAATTGTCTGTAGAGCTCAGAGACAGGATTGTGTCGAGGCACAGATCTGGGGAAGGGTACCAAAACATTTCTGCAGCATTGAAGGTCCCCAAGAACACAGTGGCCTCCATCATTCTTAAATGGAAGTAGTTTTGAACCACCAAGACTCTTCCTAGAGCTGGCCGTCCGGCCAAACTGAGCAATCGGGGGAGAAGGGCCTTGGTCAGAGAGGTGACCAAGAACCCGATGGTCACTCTGACAGAGCTCCAGAGTTCCTCTGTGGAGATGGGAGAACCTTGCAGAAGGACAACCATCTCTGCAGCACTCCACCAATCAGGCCTTTATGGTAGAGTGGCCAGACGGAAGCCACTACTCAGTAAAAGGCACGACAGCCCGCTTGGAGTTTGCCAAAAGGCACCTAAAGGACTCTCGGACCATGAGAAACAAGATTCTCTGGTCTGATGAAACCAAGATTGAACTATTTTGCCTGAATGCCAAGCTTCACGTCTGGAGGAACCCTGGCACCATCCCTACGGTGAAGCATAGTGGTGGCAGCATCACGCTGTGGGGATGTTTTTCAGCGGGAGACTAATCAGGATCGAGGGAAAGATGAACGGAGCAAAGTACAGAAAGATCCTTGATGAAAACCTGCTCCAGAGCACTCAGGACCTCAGACTGGGGCGTAGGTTCACCTTCCAACAGGACAACGACCCTAAGCACACAGCCAAGACAACGCAGGAGTGGCTTCGGGACAAGTCTCTGAATGTCATTGAGTGGCCCAGCCAGAGCCCGGACTTGAACCCGATCTAACATCTCTGGAGAGACCTGAAAATAGCTGTGCAGCGACGCTCCCCATCCAACCTGAGAGCTTGAGAGGGTCTGTAGAGAAGAATGGGAGAAACTCCCCAAATACAGGTGTGCCAAGCTTGTAGCGTCATACCCAAGAAGACTCGAGGCTGTAATCGCTGCCAAAGGTGCTTCAAAGTACTGAGCAAAGGGTCTGAATACTTATGTAAATGTGATAGTTTTTTTATTTTTTATTTTGTTGCTAAAATGTATTCAAACCTGTTTTTCCTTTGTCATTATGGGGTATTGTGTGTAGATTGATGAGGGGAAAATAACAATTTAATCTATTTTAGAATAAGGCTGTAACGTAACAAAATGTGGAAAAATATCTAGGGGTCTGAATACTGTCCAAATGCACTGCACGTCAGAGCAGAAACTATACCATGAAGTCCAAGGAACTGTCCGTAGATCTCTGAGATAGCATTGTGATGAGGAATATATCTGGGGAAGGGTATAAAACAATTTCTAGAGTGTTGAAAGGTTCCAAGAGTACATTGGTCTCAAAATATGGAACTACCCAGACTCTGCCTAGAGCTGGCCATCCAACCAAACTGAGCAACCGGGAACCAAGTGACCAAGAACCCAATGACCTCTCTGACAGAACTACAGAGTCCGTTGGCTGAGATGGTAGAACCTGCCAGATGGAAGCCACTCTTGAGAAAAAGGCACATGACATAACAAAATGTGGAATAAGTCAAGGGGTATGAATACTTTCTGAAGGCAGTGTACATGCTTCTGCCATTCTTCAATTACTCAACATATTCAGCTTTGTAGCTTACAAGCTGGTGTGTGTCAAAATAACCACTGAACTGCTGTACCAACTATCAGTCTATGCAACTGCTCCTAAATATTCAAGCTTCAAAGAGTCAATATAAGTGAAATGTATCATTTCAATTTCTCAGGAGTGCATGAGCAATGCTGTGAGTAGACCACACGCACAAAAACATTGGGTGAAGAGCTTTGTGGCGACACTGGGGTGGAACGGCACTTACTTCATCAGATGCAGAACGCAGACATTGCACGGCGGCTTGCTTCTTTATCTCATCCAGACTTAGGTCCGTCCCTCCTCCTTTCTTCTTACTCTTGCCCCATTTCTTCCCAGTTCCCTTCTCCCAGCCCAAGAAGATGTCATTTTCCTGCACACACAAAATCCACATCACATTCAATGAGACAGCTCCTCTACACAGAAAAAAGGAAATGCATGTTTTAGAACATTGTAAGTGTAAGAAATCAAAGATGGCTTTAAAATCATTAAGTTCAATTACAATCACCTGACTCATACTCAATACTAAAACAGAACCCTCTTCTTCATTGGCTATGTGTATGTTTAGATTAAGTAGGACCCCCATTAGCTACTGCACATGCAGCAGCTACTCTTCCTGGGGTCTACATAAAATGTACAAATACACAACAAAGTACAGAACAGTTATAGACTAGAACACAAGATTACATTAAATAAATAAAAATAAGTGATATATTGGAAAGACACAACAAAAATACTACTTACACACTATTCATATATACATACTCATATGAGGAGAGGTGCTGTGATAATGTATTTTAAAGCTAAAACTTGCTTTTGACCTGAGTAACCTCTGGCGGCAGACCATTCCACGATGACATGGCTCGACACATAACAGAGCGATCCATTTAATCTGTTTTTGGATTGATACAGTGAAGAAACCATAGTGGCGTATGTACACTGAGTAAACTTAACATCAGAAACACCTTCCTAATATTGAGTTTCACCTACTCCCGTTGCCTGCTGCACTGCTGCTTGGATCCCACCTGGCGATATGCTCCCCGTCTGCCCTGGCCTGTCTCCCACTGTCTGGTACAGGTACCTCCGCCACACTCCCCCCTCTCTCCCTAGCTTTCGCTCGCTTCCAGCACACACACACACACTGCACACTTTGGACTGATCTGAATTTTATGTAGGCTAATTAACTTATGAAGCTTGTGAGCTTTAATGAACTAGTATAGGCCTACTATTTATTTTATCTCAGACTTGTATAGCCTACTGGACTCAGAGCTACTCTCTCACGTTATTTTGTTGGTACGAGTGGCTCTTTGAACTTACAATGTCTAACCCCAAGCGGTTTTATTTTTTTCTTGTGCTTTATGCCATTTGCTCCATGACTCTTTGTTGTCTATGAACTTGCTTGTTTACCCGACCGCGGGACAGACCATGTTTGTTCCCAACAGTCGTGACTCTGGCCTCCCATCCTATTCTAACTACCTCTCGCCAGCTTTGTATTCATATTACCTGATGAAATTGCTGTACAATATGATCTTGTTGCCATCTGATGCACATTCAGATGTCACAAAAAAATCAACACTGCAAAGCTTTCCCTGTCCTCTGCCGTGCCCCGATTGTATTACTGCTGATGATATCTGGAAATGTGCATGTCTACTGTTGCTAGCCCAAACTGACTTGTGCTCCAATTTCTGCTTCACTGATTTCTGCTCTTGTAAAAGCCTAGGTTTTCTGCACTTTAACTCTAGAAGCTTATTACCTAAAATGGATAAATTGAAAGTGTGGGTTCACAGCTCCAGTCCAGATGTGTTGGTCATCACTGAGACGTGGTTAAGAAAGAGTGTTCTGAACACTGATGTTAACCTTTTTCGGCAAGACAGATCTTCCAAAGGTGGTGGAGTGGCAATCTTTACCAAGGAACACCTTCAGTGCTCGGTTGTCTCCACCAAGTCTGTCCCCAAACAATTTGATTTGCTGGTTTTACGCATTAAGCTTTCAAATAGCTCTTTGTTGACTGTTGCTGGGTGTTATCGTCCACCATCAGCACCGGCCTGTACCCTACCTGCCCTAAGCTCTCTCCTGGCCCCTTACACTATGTCTGAATTTGTCCTGCTAGGTGACCTAACCTGGGACATGCTTAAACCACCTGACCAAGTCCTAAAGCAATGGGACTCCCTAAATCTCTAAAAGATGATTATGACTCCCAACACCCAGAAAAGGCTACTAAAAATAGGTTCAGCCCCTGGTTCGACCGTGATCTAGCAGAGTTACTCCACCTCAAGAACACCATTTGGCGAAAGGCTCGGCACACAAACACTCAGGCTGATTGGCTGTCGTTCAGGCAAATGAGAAATAAGTGCACTCAGGCTATTGGGAAAGCCACATTTATTTACTTTAAGGAGCACTTCTCACTCTGTGGGTCTAACCCCAAGAAGTTCAGGAAAACGGTGTAAGACCTGGAGAATAAACGCCCCTCCTCACAGCTGCCCATGTCCCTTAATGTTGATGATGTGGTTGTTATTGACAAGGAGCGCATGGCTGAGCTCTTTAAAAACTTCATTAAGTCAGGATTCTTATTTGACTCAGCCATGCCTCCTTGCCCGTCCAACATTTCCTAATCTCCCAGCCCTTCTAATGTGACTAGCCCTGATGCTCCGCCCTCTTTTCCCCCTGCCCTGCAACAAAGTTTCTCTCTGCAGACAGTCACAGAGTCTGAGGTGCTAAAGGAGCTCCTTAAACTTCACCCCCAAAAAACATCTGGGTCAGATGGTTTAGATCCTATCTTCTTTAAGGTTGCAGCCCCTATCGTCGACGAGCCTCTCTCTCTCACCTTTTTAACCTGTCTCTCCTCTCCGGGGAGGTTCCCTTTGCTTGGAAGGCAGCCATGGTGCGTCCTTTATTCAAAGGGGGAGATCAAGCTGATCCTAACTGTTATAGGCCAATTTCTATCTTGCCCTGTTTATCAAAAGTGTTTGAAAAATGTATCAATAATCAACTGACTGGCTTTGATGTCTATAGTATTCTCTCTGGTATGCAACCTGGTTTCTGCTCAGGTTATGGATGTGTCACTGCAACCTTAAAAAGGTCTCAAATGATGTCACCATTGTAAGGTTGCTCTCGAGCGGCTAGATGTTCTTTACCATTCAGCCATCAGATTTGCCGCCAATGCTCCTTATAGAACACATCACTGCACTCTATACTCCTCTGTAAACTGGCCATTACATTTGACATTTTAGTCATTTAGCAGACGCTCTTATGCAGAGCGACTTACAGTTAGTGAGTGCATACATTATTTTTTTATTTTTTATTTTTTATACTGCCCCCCCGTGGGAATTGAACCCACAACCTTGGCATTGCAAACGCCATGCTCTACCAACTGAGCCAAATCCCTGCCGGCCATTCCCTCCCCTAACCTGGACGACGCTGGGCCAATTGTGCGCCGCCCCATGGGTCTCCCTGTCTCTGTATACCTGACGCAAGACCCACTGGTTGATGCTTATTTATAAAACCCTCTTAGGCCTCACTCCCCCCTATCTGAGATACCTACTGCAACCCTCATCCTCCACATACAACACCTGTTCTGCCAGTCACATTCTGTTAAAGGTCCCCAAAGCACACACATCCCCGATTCGCTCCTCTTTTCAGTTCGCTGCAGCTAGCGATTGGAACAAGCTGCAAAAAACACTCAAACTGGAAAGTTTTAATCGCCATCTCTTCATTCAAAGACTCAATCATGGACACTCTTACTGACACTTGTGGCTGCTTCACGTGATGCATTGTTGTCTCTACCTTTTTGCCCTTTGTGCTGTTTCTGTGCCTAACAATATTTTTACCATGTTGTTCCCGTGTTGTTGTCATGTCTTGCAACCATGCTGTGTTTGTCTCAGGTCTCTCTTTATGTGGTGTTGTGGTGTCTTGTCGTGATGTGTGTTTTGTCCTACATTTTTAATCCCAGCCCCCCTCCCCGCAGGAGGCCTTTTGCCTCTTGATAGGCAGTCATCGTAAATAAGAATTTGTTCGTAACTGACTTACCTGGTTAAATAATTAAACTATTTTATATTTTTATATATTTTTTATTACCGGACAGTAATCAATATGGGACAATTGACCTGTGTCAAAAACACAGAACATATTTTATTTTATTTTTTATAAAACAGACATAGGCTACCTCTCACCATCTTCACAACAACTTTGTCAATATGACTTGACCATCATAACTGACTATCCAATGCTAGGAGTTCAACTTCTTCAACTTGTTCAATGGTCACACCCTTTATGCACAACTCCAGTTAAGGTTTAGGTCTAAGAGAATGCTTTGAATAAAATACAACTATTTTGGTTTTAGATGTTAATTACCCATTCTGACACATCATATTATGGGTATACTTGTCATCGGCAAGGACTAGGGAGTTTAGAAAGAAAATAAACAGAATTGAGCTAAGCACAGGCAAAATCCTAGAGGAAAACCTGGTGCAGTCTGCTTTCCAACAGACACTGGGAGACACATTCACCTTTCAGCAGGACAATAACCTAAAACACAAGGCCAAATCTACACTGGAGTTGCTTACCAAAGCGTTGAATGTTCCTGAGTGGTCTAGTTACAATTGACTGAAATCGGCTTTAAAATCTATGGCAAGACTTGAAAATAGCCGTTTAGCAATGATCAACAACCAACTTGACAGAGCTTGAAGAATTGTAAAAAGAATAAAATGGCCATATTTTGTACAATCCAGGTGTGCAAAGCTCTTAGAGACTTACCCAGAAAGACTCACAGCTGTAGTCACTGCCAAAAGGTGCTTCTACAAAGTATTGACTCAGGGGTGGGAATACTTGTATAAATTAGATACACTATATGACCAAAAGTATGTGGACATCTCTGCTCGAACATCTCATTCAAAGATCATAGGCATTAATATGGAGTTGGTCCCCCCCTTTGCTGCTATAACAGCCTCTACCCTTCTGGGAAGGCTTTCCACTAGATTGTGGAACATTGCTGCAGGGACTTGCTTCCATTCAGTCACGAGCATTAGTGAGGTCGGGCACTGATGTTGGGAGATTAGGCCTGGCTCGCAGTCGGCGTTCCACTTCTGTATGGACCTTGCTTTGTGCACAGGGGCATTTTCATGCTGAAACAGGAAAGGGCCTTCCCCAAACTGTTGCCACAAAGTTGGAAGCACAGAATCGTCTAGAATGTCATTGAATACTGTAGCGTTAAGATTTCCCTTCACTGGAACTAAGAGGCCTAGCCCGAACCATGAAAAACAGCCCCAGACCATTATTTCTCCTCCACCACTTTATAGTTGGCATGCATTCGGGCAGGTAGCGTTCTTCTGGCATCCTCCAAACCCAGATTCTTCCGTCGGACTGCCAGATGGTGAAGCTTCATTCATCACTCCAGAGAACGCGTTTCCACTGCTCCAGAGTTCAATGGCGGCGAGCTTTACACCACTCCAGCAGACGCTTGGCATTCTGCATGGTGATCTTATGCTTGTGTGGGGCTGCTCGGCCATGGAAACCCATTTCATGACCTCCCAATGAACAGTTATTGTGCTGACATTGCTTACACGCTACGCGCTTCAGCCCTCAGCGGTTCCGTTCTGTGAGCTTGTCTGGCCTACCACGTCACAGCTGAGCCGTTGTTGCTCCTAGACGTTTCCACTTCACAATAACAGCACTTACAGTTGACCGGGGCAGCTCTAGCAGGGCAGAAATTTGACGAACTGATTTGTTGGAAAGGTGGCATTATATGACGGTCCCACATTGAAAGTGACTGAGCTCTTCAGTTAGGCCATTCTACTGCCAATGTTTGTCTATGGAGATTGCATGGCTGTGCGCTCGATTTTATACACCTGTCAGCAACGGGTGTGGCTGAAATAGCTGGATCCATTCATTTGAAGGTGTGTCCACATACACTATATATACAAAAGTATCCATTTTATTTTCAATACATTTCTAAAAACATGTTTTCACTTAGTCATTATGGGGTATTGTGTGTAGATGCGTAGTTGGCCCTGTGTAACTCAGTTGGTAGAGCATGGCGCTTGCAACGGCAGGGTTGTGGGTTCGATTCCCACGGGGGGCCAGTATGAAAATGTATGCACTCACTAACTAAGTCGCTCTGAATAAGAGCATCTGCTAAATGACTAAAAATGTTTTTAAAAATGCGTGAGAGAAAAGTATATTTAATCCATTTTGAATTCAGGCTGTAACAAAATGTGGAATAAATCAAGGGGTGTGAATAAGTTCTTAAGGCACTGTATATCAAACGGTTGTTATAAATGACCCATCAACTTAAATTCATGGAGATTAATTGTGTGTTCTGCCCATAATAAAATTTAAGTTAATGTTTTTTTTTCTCCATAGTTTTTTTATGTCATTTATCTTGTTTTGGTAATATAATTTAATTTTTTTGTTAAGTTTAGTCACAAAATTTCTCAATTGACGGTATGTCAACTAATCAGCTGAGCAGCCTGACTTGTTTGCCACCTATTTTTGCATAATTTCTTTGAACCATAACATTTTTCAATTCATCTGCGTTCCAGGGGGCTCTAACAGTTCTCACAGAGTTTCTCAAAACAGGTGCATGTTCGCCAACTATTGGCAAGAATAATTATACAAATACTGCATCTGTATTCTCCTCCTTATATACATCAGACCAACATACATTTTATACATCTTCAACAAAAGAGTCCTGAGAAAACAACATTTTGTGTACGATCTCTTATAAATAACTTTAGGCACTGCCTTTGGCTTGCCTTGTTATGATCTCTGATTCAGAGGTGTTGAGTTAAATGTGGAAGACACATTTTGGTTGAATGCATTCAGTTGGTGCAACTGACTAGGTATCCCCTTTCCCTTCTTGTCACAATGATATGGTCACTACAACCAATGGGAACTGATATTGCTTTAACCAAGTGGGGGAACTAGATACCATCATGTTTAAACAACACATTGCTACTGCTGGAAACCCACCTGATCCTGCAGGTCGTAACTGTCGTGCAGGAGCAGGCTGAGGACGTAGCGGGTGTAGATCAGGGCGTCGATCCCGCACTTCTCCAGCTCCTGGCCCAGCCAGCTCTGCACTGGGCCCAGCGAGTGGAGCAGGGACATCTCAGAGGTGGGTAGGGGGCCCACTGGGGGGTGGGGGCGCGAGAAGCTTACAGGAGGAGCAGGTCCGTCCGACTCGTCGCTCACTGGACGCATGGGAATCTTTAGGTGATGACCATTCTGAGGTGGAGCGGCATTGTGACAGCTGGATGTGGAGGGGCAGTAGTGGGGCAGTGTGGAGAGAGGGCAGGGCAGTAGAGCCTATCTGGAAGAGGGGATTTACTCCAGCAGGACAGACAAGAGGGAGTCTACTTGGAGAGACATGTAGGGGGCTGTTTTTTAATTGCAATTAATTTTTATTAAAAATGTTTTATTGCCGTTAGCAAGTAGGGATCTTTACTCGTCAGGCATGGCTTTAACTGAAGAAAGCGATCAGCTGCTTGGCAAAACACAAGACGTGTTTGCGCATCAGTCGGAGGGGATCATGTTGGGCTACGGCTTACTCCACCAGCACAACCTGAAAGAGGAAACAGACTTGCGTCACTTCTCTGTGTTGCATTTAATGTTTCACAAGGTGTGTTCTGTTACACCATGATATAGGCCCTAGGCTTAGAAGACTTACAAAGAATCCAAAGCAATTGCTCACAACATAAAATGGCTTGTTGACTTTGTTCAATTTGATTTTCAAAGACCTGGCCAACATGACCTAATGCTTTGGGACCTCATCCATTTAAAAAGAACACCAAAATAAATCATATTTTCGATTTAATTGAATAAATTAGCATGCTGTACAAATTCATAGAAATCATAATGGGAATCATTATAGACAAGCGAACATGCTGAAGTGAACACCTTGTAAATGAACCAATGCACATTGTTTGTTGGTTACTAAAGGCCTCATCTCCCACCCTGCCCAAGTGCAGATCTATAGCCTGTCTGTCCCCACGGATGGTTTTTAAAAGAGCAACTGCTCCTAAAAACAAACTTCTCATTTAGAAAATAGTCTACGTGGCATCGATAGGAGTCAGCAACATTTATTTTACTGTCAAAATTGACTACAAAGTGTAAATAGGATAATTTTGGTCATAAAGTCAGTCTCGTCCAAAACTGAGTTGTGAGACTTGTGATCGTGACGTCATCATAACGTAAATGAAAGTTGGGTTTGGTTTCAATTCGGCCCACATGACAACAGCTGGCAGCACACAAGTAATCATTCATTTGTGCAGCTGCACTCACCTGATCGTAGTGCCTGTGGTAAATTTGGGTTGACTTTGGATATCCCTATGGGCCTAGTTAGGGACCATCAGTAAATTACACAATGTACATGGGACAATATGTTAAAACTCCAATAGCTCCAAATTTCAGTGGCTTAAAAACTTCAAACCAACAGTAACATTTTAGAAATTCATATAAAAGTATTGAAAGCATTTTATGACAACCTAAAAAAAGTGTGCAACATTTTGATGGTCCCCAACGAGCCCCGCTAATTGGTGAAAGAATTTGTCTAACACACGACACCCACATCAAACCACACCCCGAAACCAACTCACGTTTGAATTCAGTCATGGCAACTAGCATTTCTTAAATGAACCAAATATAAAACAAGTCCCAATCAAGAAGTTCAGATATCATATAATTGGCATATACATTACTCTTACTGAATTTCCACGTGTGCGAGGATATTGGAAATTTAATCAAAGCCTATTGGATGATAACTTGTTTTTAACTAGGACAGACAGTTATAACTGATTGTTTCCAACATAACATAGGTACAGCAAATCCCCTTATTGTATGGGACACTTTTAAAATGTGCCTTTAGAGGTCATGCAATTCAGTATTCAGCTCGAAAACAAAAGCAATTTAGGTCAAAAGAGTCCATACTAACAAAGGAAAGTCTAACAGAACAGATAGATAGCAATAAAAACTAACATAGAGGCTCAGAATAATTTAGAGGAAAAACTAAAATAATTTTTCAAGAAAGATGTCAAATTAACAGCCATACAGAAAGACTCATGTGAAGGTGAAACTACAGAGGAGGAATTTCTGGATGCAATTAAAGACTAAGTCTGGGAAAACTCCAGTGTTGGATGGCATACCAGTCGAGGTATACCAAACCTTTTTTGATATACTCAGAGGACCGTTATTAGCATATTTTAACCACTCCTATGTAAAAATGGTAGATTATCAGACAGTCATGAAGAAGGTCTGATTTCATTATTACTGAAACAGGATACAAGTGGGAAATATATAGATCCAGTCCATTTTAAAAAATGGAGGCCCCTTACACTTCAGTGTTGTGATGCAAAAATTCCAGCGAAATGTATAGCTCATAGAATTAAAAAAATATATTATTAATTCTAATCAGAAAGTTTTTTTTACATGGACGATACAATTGGAGATAATATACAGTGGGGAAAAAAAGTATTTAGTCAGCCACCAATTGTGCAAGTTCTCCCACTTAAAAAGATGAGAGAGGCCTGTAATTTTCATCATAGGTACACGTCAACTATGACAGACAAATTGAGAAAAAAATATCCAGAAAATCACATTGTAGGATTTTTAATGAATTTATTTGCAAATTATGGTGGAAAATAAGTATTTGGTCACCTACAAACAAGCAAGATTTCTGGCTCTCACAGACCTGTAACTTCTTCTTTAAGAGGCTCCTCTGTCCTCCACTCGTTACCTGTATTAATGGCACCTGTTTGAACTTGTTATCAGTATAAAAGACACCTGTCCACAACCTCAAACAGTCACACTCCAAACTCCACTATGGCCAAGACCAAAGAGCTGTCAAAGGACACCAGAAACAAAATTGTAGACCTGCACCAGGCTGGGAAGACTGAATCTGCAATAGGTAAGCAGCTTGGTTTGAAGAAATCAACTGTGGGAGCAATTATTAGGAAATGGAAGACATACAAGACCACTGATAATCTCCCTCGATCTGGGGCTCCACGCAAGATCTCACCCCGTGGGGTCAAAATGATCACAAGAACGGTGAGCAAAAATCCCAGAACCACACGGGGGACCTAGTGAATGACCTGCAGAGAGCTGGGACCAAAGTAACAAAGCCTACCATCAGTAACACACTACGCCGCCAGGGACTCAAATCCTGCAGTGGCAGACGTGTCCCCCTGCTTAAGCCAGTACATGTCCAGGCCCGTCTGAAGTTTGCTAGAGTGCATTTGGATGATCCAGAAGAGGATTGGGAGAATGTCATATGGTCAGATGAAACCAAAATATAACTTTTTGGTAAAAACTCAACTCGTCGTGTTTGGAGGACAAAGAATGCTGAGTTGCATCCAAAGAACACCATACCTACTGTGAAGCATGGGGGTGGAAACATCATGCTTTGGGGCTGTTTTTCTGCAAAGGGACCAGGACAACTGATCCGTGTAAAGGAAAGAATGAATGGGGCCATGTATCGTGAGATTTTGAGTGAAAACCTCCTTCCATCAGCAAGGGCATTGAAGATGAAACGTGGCTGGGTCTTTCAGCATGACAATGATCCCAAACACACCGCCCGGGCAACGAAGGAGTGGCTTCGTAAGAAGCATTTCAAGGTCCTGGAGTGGCCTAGCCAGTCTCCAGTTCTCAACCCCATAGAAAATCTTTGGAGGGAGTTGAAAGGCTGTGTTGCCCAGCGACAGCCCCAAAACATCACTGCTCTAGAGGAGATCTGCATGGAGGAATGGGCCAAAATACCAGCAACAGTGTGTGAAAACCTTGTGAAGACTTACAGAAAACGTTTGACCTGTGTCATTGCCAACAAAGGGTATATAACAAAGTATTGAGAAACTTTTGTTATTGACCAAATACTTATTTTCCACCATTATTTGCAAATAAATTCATAAAAAATCCTACAATGTGATTTTCTGGATTTTTTTTTCTCATTTTGTCTGTCATAGTTGATGTGTACCTATCATGAAAATTACAGGCCTCTCTCATCTTTTTAAGTGGTAGAACTTGCACAATTGGTGGCTGACTAAATACTTTTTTTCCCCACTGTAAGGCAAGTACTGGAAACAATTGAAAACTATGAAAAATCTGGGAAACCAGGCCTGCTATTCATAGCAGACTTTGAAAAGGCATTTGATAAAGTACAACTGGGGTTTATACAGTTGAAGTCGGAAGTTTACATACACCTTAGCCAAATACATTTAAACTCAGTTTGTCACAATTCCTGACATTTAATCCTAGTAAATATTCCCTGTCTTAGGTCAGTTAGGATCACCACTTTATTTTAAGAATGTGAAATGTCAGAATAATAGTAGAGAGAATGATTTATTTAAGCTTATATTTCTTTCATCACATTCCCAGTGGGTCAGAAATTTACATACGCTCAATTAGTATTTGGTAGCATTGCCTTTAAATTGTTTAACTTGGGTCAAACGTTTTGGGTGGCCTTCACAAGCTGCTCACAATAAGTTGGGTGAATTTTGGCCTTTCCTCCTGACAGAGCTGGGGTAACTGAGTCAGGTTTGTAGGCCTCCTTGCTCACACATGCTTTTTCAGATCTGCCCACAAATGTTCTATATGGTTGAGGTCAGGGCTTTGTGATGGCCACTCCAATACCTTGACTTTGTTGTCCTTAAGCCATTTTGCCACAACTTTGGAAGTATGCTTGGGGTCATTGTCCATTTGGAAGACCCATTTGCGACCAAGCTTTAACTTCCTGACTGATGTCTTGAGATGTTATCAATATATCGACATAATTTTCCTTCCTCATGATGCCATCTATTTTGTGAAGTGTACCAGTCCCTCCTGCAGCAAAGCACCCCCACAGCATGATGCTGCCACCCCCGTGCTTCATGGTTGGGATGGTGTTCTTCGGCTTGGAAGACTCCCCGTTTTTCCTCTAAACATATCGATGGTCATTATGGCCAAACAGTTCTATTTTTGTTTCATCAGACCAGAGGACATTTCTCCAAAAGGTAAGATATTTGTCCCCATGTGCAGTTGCAAACCGTAGTCTGGCTTTTTTATGGCGGTTTTGGAGCAGTGGCTTCTTCCTTGCTGAGCAGCCATTCAGGTTATGTCGATATAGGATTTGTTTTACTGTGGATATAGATACTTTTGTACCTGTTTCCTCCAGCATCTTCACAAGGTCCTTTGCTGTTGTTCTGGGATTGATTTGCATTTTTTAGCACCAAAGTACGTTCATCTCTAGGAGACAGAACGCGTCTCCTTCCTGAGCGGTATGACGGCTGCATGGTCCCATGGTGTTTATACTTGCATACTATTATTTGTACAGATGAACGTGGTACCTTCAGGCGTTTGGAAATGGCTCCCAAGGATGAACCAGACTTGTGGAGGTCTACAATAATTTTTCTGAGGTCTTGGCTGATTTCTTTTGATTTTCCCATGATGTCAAGCAAAGAGGCACTGAGTTTGAAGATAGGCCTTAAAATACATCCACAGGTACACCTCCAATTGACTCAAATTATGTCAATTAGCCTATCAGAAGCTTCTAAAGCAGGGGTGTCAAACTCATTTTAGCTCAGGGGCCACATGGAGGAAAATCTATTCCCAAGTGGGCCGGACCGGAAAAATCATGGTATATATAACTTAAAAACAACAACTTCAGATTGTTTTCTTTGTTTTAATACGATCAACATACAACATAAAGCTGGAGCCTGAGGACAGTGTGTCCAAAATAGTACAAGCACAACATCACTATTAATCATGAAACACGTCAAGTTTATTTGAAAATTCTAAAGAAAAAGAACACAGAACACACAATGCCTCAGTGATTAACAGAACTGTTTCACAGATCACAGAACTATATCAGGGTGTCATTTCTCAGGCAGAAATGTAGATAAAAATAATGAAATCCTGTTCCCCAAACAAGTGCAAGAACCACAGAGTCAAGAATAGGTTAAATATACAAATAAAATAAAATCAATTAAAAACAATAGCACGTCAACATAAAAACATATAAACATAAAGCTGGAGCCTGAGGACAGTGTCCAAAAGCACAACATCACTATTAATCATAAAACACCTCAAGTTATTTGAAAGTTCTGAGGACAAAGAACACACAAACACACAATGCCTCAGTGATTCACAGAACTGTTTCACAGATCACAGAACTATATCAGGGTGTCATTTCTCAGGCAGAAATGTAGATAAAAATAATGAAATCCTGTTCCCCAAACAAGTGCAAGAACCACAGAGTCAATAATAGGTTAAATATACAAATAAAATAAATTAAAAACAATAGCACATCAACATAAAAACATATAAACATAAATCTGAAAGCGTTGCTCAAACTCCCGTAACAGTCCCGTTATTTTATCTTTGAACCGCTTCATGTCTGCCACATGTTGGGTCGCGCACACATTTTTCAGACAGGGGAAGTGAGCTGCATCACCACCGGCAAGTTGCGTCTCCCACAATGACAGCTTCAACTTGAAAGAACGTATGCTGTCATAATACTGCGTGACAACTTTGTTGCGCCCTTGCAGCTGTTTGTTCAAGTTATTCAGGTGCTCTGTAACATCCACCATAAATGCAAGGTCCTGCATCCATTCTGCGGAATGAAATTCTAACAATGGTTTGCCCTTTTCTTCCATGAACTGTTCAATTTCTTCTCGTAAATCAAAGAAACGCCTCAGCACAGCACCTCGGCTTAACCATCTTACCTCAGTGTGGTATGGCAGGCCATAGATGTGGTCTTTCTCTCTGAGAAGGCTGTCAAACTGACGGTGATTCAGGCTTCTGGATCGGATGAAATTAACAGTTTGGATGACCACCTTCATGACGTTATCCATCTTTAATGACTTGCAACACAAAGCCTCCTGGTGCAAAATACAGTGAAAAGTCAAAAAATCACGTCCTCCATTTGCAGATTGCACTTTCTCTCTGAACTTTGTCACAACGCCTGCTTTTTTCCCGATCATTGAGGGCGCACCATCTGTAGCCAGGCTGACAGCGCGGGTCCAGTCCACTCCGACCCTGTCCAGCGCGCCGACGAGTGCGGTAAAAATATCAGCTGCTGTCGTTGTATCTGTCATCGGCACCAACTCCACGAACTCCTCGGTGACGGTCAATGTGTCATCAACTCCGCGGATGAAAATGGCCAGTTGTGCAACATCTGTAATGTCCGTGCTTTCATCAATTGCAACCGATAACGCAATAAATGACTTTACTTTTTGCTTGAACTAATGTCCAAATCCACTGAAAGATCGGAAATCCTGTCTGCAACTGTGTTTCTTGTCAGGCTGATATTTGCAAAAGCCTGCCGCTTTTCAGGGCACACAATCTCCGCTGCCTTCATCATGCATGTTTTTACAAATTCACCCTCACTAAATGGTTTTGAAGCCACTGCGATTTCATTAGCAATGAGGTAGCTAGCTTTCACTGCAGCGTCACTGATGTCTCGGCTGTGAGTAAACACAGACTGCTGTTTCTTCAGACCCGCCAACAGTTCATTCACCTTCTCTCATCTCCGCTGTCCTTGAAAGTTGTCATATTTGTCGGCATGAAGACTCACATAGTGGCGACGAAGGTTATATTCTTTCAGCACTGCAACATGCTCTGAACACACCAAACATACAGCTTTCCCATTCAATTCCGTGAATAAATAGGATGACCATTTTTCTTGGAACACTCTGCGTCCACTTTTCTCTTTTTGACAGAGACATATTGGGGCAATGAGGGTGCCAAAGCACATAATGTTAAAAGTAGAAGCCGTAATAAATATCGCGGGCAAAACAAAGTAGCTCATTGGCTGCACGTGCTTGACCTACTTGCTCTGCCCCGGTATAAACAGTTTGCTTGCTTAACACAATTGCTATTGCGCCATCCAGTGGATGCAATTGGAACAGCAGTTTATTTTATTGAAAAATTGCAGCGCATTTTTCTACTTTACAAATTTTTTTTTTTTTTTTTTTTTTTTAATCTTTTTATTTTTTCAAAATCATCTCGCGGGCCGGATTAAACCCGTTTGTGGGCCAGAACTTTGACACCCCTGTTCTAAAGCCATGACATCATTTTCTGGAATTTTCCAAGCTGTTTAAAAGGCACAGTCAACTTAGTGTATGTAAACTTCTGACCGACTGGAATTGTGATACAGTGAATAAGTGAAATAATCTGTCTGTAAACAATAGTTTGTTAACAAGAAATTTGTGGAGTGGTTCAAAAACGAGTTTAAATGACTCCAACCTAAGTGTATGTAAATTTCCGACTTCAACTGTATACACTGAGATCATGTGACAGAACATGTGACACTTAGATTGCACACAGGTGGACTTTATTTACCTTCTGAAGGTAATTGGTTGCACCAGATCTTATTTAGGGGCTTCATAGCAAAGGGGGTGAATACATACAGTGGGGAGAACAAGTATTTGATAGGAAAACCTGCAAAATCGGCTGTGTATCAAATACTTGTTCTCCCCACTGTATGCACGCACCACTTTTCCGTTATTTATTTTTAGGCTTACTGTGATTTGATTGACTAGTTTATAAATGGTGTCAAACTGACTGAATGAAGTCGATCTCATATATCCTTGCCATTCATACATTTCACTTCACCAATTTGGACTATTTTGTGTATGTCCATTACATGAAATCCAAATATAAATCCATTGAAATTATAGGTTGTAATGCAACAAAATAGGAAAAAGGCAAAGGGGGATGAATACTTTTGCAAGGCACTGTAGGTAGGAGCTACTGAATGTCACTTTTGGTGAGTTTGAACATTTACAAACGAACGTGGAGACACATTGTGCAAATGAACAAAGTTTGGGAGGAGCAGACAGGCTGAGAACTGACAGGAGAAAAAAAATCAATAAATTCAAGATAGCAGTGGCAGCTGTACAGATAACTCATCCTAAAGGGCTTTGACTTCTCAAACATGGCAGAAAGCTAACACAATGATGCCCCGTCACCTTATTAATTCAGCAACTTACTTACAGTGTATTCGGAAATTATTTAGACCCCTTTACTTTACCTTTTCCACTTTGTTACGTTACAGCCTTATTCTAAAATGGATTAATAACATGTTTTACCTCAATCTACACACAATACCCCATAAGGACAAAGCGAAAACAGGTTGTTAGAGATTTTTGCAAATGTATTAAAAAACAGAAATACCTTATTTACATAAGTATTCAGACCCTTTGCTACGAGACTCGAAATTGAGTTCAGGTGCATCCCGTTTCCATTGATCATCCTTGAGATGTTTCTACAACTTGATTGGAGTCCACCTATGGTCAATTCAATTGATTGGACACGATTTGGAAAGGCACACACCTGACTATATAAGGTCCCACAGTTGACAGTGCATGTCAGAGCAAAAACCAAGCCATGAGGTCGAAGGAATTTTCGGTAGAGCTCCAAGACAGGATTGTGTCGAGGCATAGATCTGGGGAAGGTTACACACACATTTCTGCAGCATTGAAGGTTCCCAAGAACACAGTGGCCTCCATCATTCTTAAATGGAAGAAGTTTGGAACCACCAAGACTCTTCCTAGGGCTGGCCGCCCAGCCAAACTGAGCAATCGGGGGAGAAGGGCCTTGGTCAGGGAGGTGACCAAGAACCCGATGGTCACTGACAGAGCTCCAGAGTTCCTCTTTGGAGATAGGAGAACCTTCCAGAAGGACAACCATCTCTGCAGCACTCCACCAATCAGGCCTTCATGGTAGTGGCCAGACGGAAGCCACTCCTCAGTAAAAAGGCACATGACAGCCCGCTTGGAGTTTGCCAAAAGGCACCAAAAGGACTCTCAGACCATGAGAAACAAGATTCAACACTTTGGCATGAATGCCAAGCGTCACATCTGGAGGAAATCTGGCACCATTCCTACTGTGAAGCATGGTAGTGGCAGCATCATGCTATGGGGATGTTTTTCAGCGGCAGGGACTGGGAAACTAGTCAGGAACAAGGAAAACCTGCTCCAGAGCGCTCAGGACCTCAGACCGGGGCGAAGGTTCACCTTCCAACAGGACAACGACCCTAAGCACCAGCCAAGACAACAAAGGAGTGGCTTCGGGACAAGTCTCAATATCATTGAGCAGCCCAGCCAGAGCCCAGACTTGAACCCGATCGAACATCTCTGGAGAGACCTGAAAATAGCTGTGCATCCAACTTGACTGAGCTTGAGAGGATCTGTAGAGAAGAATGGGAGAAACTCCCCAAATACAGGTGTGCCAATCTTGTAGCGTCATACCCAGAAAGACTCGAGGCTGCTTCACCAAAGTACTGAGTAAAGTGTCTGAAAACGTATGTAAATATTATATTTAGTTTTTTTTATTTGTAATACATTTGCAAACATTTATAGAAACCTGTTTTTTCTTTGTCGTTATGGGGTATTGTGTGCAGATTGAGAAGAAAATAAACAAATTAATCAATTTTAGAATAAGGCTGTAATGTAACAAAATGTGGAAAAAGTCAAGGGGTCTGAATACTTTCCGAATGCACTTTATTTTCTATGAAGGAAAACTATAGTTGCACATCCCTGATCACTCTATTGAAGCAATACACAGCTGGACCTGCTCCCGCTTTCTCCCATTGTGCTATTTACAAACAAACACGTGACTGGCTCAACTGGAGAACTACGGTAAGCTTCATAATGTAAAATTATGTAACAGGTGAAATGAAGAACGTGATCTGCTTTATCTCCTAACATATTGCAGAAGTTGACTGCAGGTATTTACTTAAAGTAGCTACAAATATATAAATGTATTGAAAAAGTTCAAAGAAAAAGTTTCAAAAGGTATTGACAGTATTGAAAAACCATCCTATGGCTATTTCCCAATACCACAGTTTACGGTATACTGCCCAAGCCTACCGCGCGTCATCAGATGGAAAGAGGAGGAGATGTAGAAAGTTTAATAGACAGACTCAGTTAGCAAAACAATTGCTTATAATCATTTGTAAACACTCCCGCTATTAGGTCCAGTTTATCTACATGAAAATAAAATAAATACAATATCTTAAAATGAATGTAGGCCAAAATAAACGGTTTTGACGGTTATTTTATTTTCATGATGGTCTTCATCCGTATCGGTCAGTTACATGGTTATGAAATTACCGTCACAGCCCTATGAACGATATGAATAACCATTACTCTAAGCACACACACTGGACTCTACCCACACACTCACACATACTGACACTCCAACACATACACACATTCACCACACACACACTTCCACATTCAGCACATACACTGCTGCTACTGTCTATTATTTATCCTGTTGCGTAGTCACTTTACCCCTCCCTATATGTACATATCTACCTCAATTTCCTCGTACCCCTGCACATCAACTCGGTACCCCATGTATATAGCCAAGCTATCATTCTGTATTTTATTATTTTATATTTTATTCTGCGTTGTTTGAAAGGGCCCGTAAGTAAGGATTTCACTGTTAGTCTACACCTGTTGTTTACAAAGCATGTGACAATTACAATTATTTGAATTAAAATAGGCTACTTTTTAATTTGCAAGTCAGGAAAAAAAGTCAGCGGAGACCTCTCCCACTAGAATTAATGATATGCATCTTCTAGCGCTCTATTGATAGGACAGGCGCCGGTCAGTCACAAAGTGAGCGACGAATGGGAAACAAGGCTGCATTGACAGTCTGCTTTCTGTTCCGCCTCCCGCTACCTGGGTGTGTGTGTTGTGTACGCTGTGGTTGCAGTCAAATTTCTTTACATGGAGGGAGGGAGCATGATGCTCCATCGTCTACGTGAGTCAATTTGCACGTCCCATATTATGTGGAAATGATCAGTCGAAATCCACTTAGCCTATTGTTTTCTGGCACATTCATTTATTTATTTTTTGCGTTTCATTTGCGGCCACGAAGTGCTGGCGCATAGGCTTACTGTGATTTGATTGACTAGTTTATAAAATGGTGTCAAACTGACTGAATGAAGTCGATCTCATATCCTTGCCATTCATAAAGCAACCAACGTAGTTATATTCATGGTATCGTTTTCAATATGAAGTGCATCAGGACTTGCCAGACAGTGACGTTGAAGTGAGTGACTCGTCAGTAGCCTACCGAATCGCATCGGTAAGAGATGTTCATTTGGCTCCTTAATTTCAATACTGGCTTTTTAGCAATTATCTGCAGATAAATTATGAAAACATTCGATAAAGATGGTGAATCCTCACTGCAGGATCAATGGGTAGGCAAGTGGAGCGATAGCCTCACTCTGGTCCAAAATATGATACAAGAACACAGATTGAATTGTTTTAAAAGCTAATGATACTTATTATGGTATTTTCTAAGATATTGATATAGGTCTACTGATTTAATTAAAGTGTTGACAATGGAGTAGTCAATTGATGCCTTCTGTGTAGCAAAGACCATGATTAACACATGCTTCATTCTTCAATCATACCTGTACTGAGATAGCTGAGAAAATGCCTCTTAAAAAGGAAGCTTGAAGTCTGTGGAAGTCAGCAGATTCTTACAATATTTTTTACTAAGAAATCTGTGGGTCAGTTGTTAAACTTTTTTTTTTTTATATATATACATACTGCAATTCAGAGTTGCAAACACTTGTTGAAATTCTTTCAGTAATGTAACTGATGTCTTTCTCTCTCTTCTCTTAACACATATGGACCAGAACTTAATTGAGTATCTGTTGTTTATTTTAGTCCATTAGGCAGGGGAACGACGTGAAGAGCAAATGGAGGCTGAACCGATTTGATTGGGTGTCCTTCTTGTCACTCAATAACAGATGCACGTTATGGGTTACCCGTTATAGGCATCAAAAGGGCAAGATCGAGAGCTTTACAGTAGATGGCCATAGGTATATACCCATGCAAATATTTCATACAGGAACACAATTGGTCAACTTAGTACATAGTTAGCATCCAATACAAAACTATAACAGCAATATTATATCGTTGTCGACAAAAACCAACAGAATGGCCACTACCATATATTTTACAATGGAAGCGAACGTTCGCTAACACTTGCTAGTTCCAACATCTCGTTCTGAACAGCACAGCCGATCTAACGCACCATAGATTCTACGTCACTGTTATCCTATGGCTTGTTGATGTCAATCTAGCTAACTAACACATGACAGGAGACGCTTCGGTGTTGGTCTCTAGAGTGAGAGTGGCTGGCTGGCTTCAGCAAACTTCCTTGACACTGACAGGTGCATGGCTAGCTAACTAACGGTAGCCATGGATTATTCTGCATGATAGCTAGCCAGCTTAGTTAGCCAATGTTAACGTTAAACAATGGGGGATATTCAGTCAGCTGATAAGCATCAAACTAGCTAGCGATGTAGAGGACTTCTCATACGAGGTAGCCATTTCATATTAGACACTAACAAACGAAGCTAGTTAACCCTAGCTAGCTAGCAGCATCACACACATTCGACTAGCCAGGGCTATAGCAAACGGTCAAAATTCACCTAGCGTTAGCTAGCATAAAAGTAAGGTAACACGTTTCCTTGAAACGAGCAAATGTTAACTTGTGTTAAATCCAAAATCCAATGTTTGACAGCCAGTGGCAGACCATTCACTCAAATGGCGACAGCTAGTTAACGGAACTAACCTAGGATACTAAACGTTGCTACAGTAACTTGCTAACGTTAGCGAAGGTAGCCAGCTAGCTGTCCACATCCAGTAATAAACGCCTATACATGATTGATCTAATGTCTAGGGTATTCATTGGGATAACCGTAGAATTTAAAATAGCATTTGAATGACATTGACACTGTCAATTTGACGCAGTTCTAGCTAACGTTAACAGTAGGCGTGTGGGCAGATGACCGTTGACTGCTGCTATGATGGTGGAATTACAGAACGCGGTTTCCCATTTAACGCCATTGTACACACTGGATCAAGTCACTTCCCTAAAGTTAAACGATATGACAACATTAGTAATCCATACCATTTCGAGAATTTAGTGTGTGAGGGGGGGGGCAACAATGGTACTGAGTAGTCCCATCAAAACACTACAAAGTACAACATTCCGATAAAAAAAACAGTTGTTGTGAAACGATAGAGAAGGAGGAGCGGCTGACTGACATAACCCGGACCTTGAGACGTTTCGCAAAAAAACATGCGCCACGAATTATCACTATGTAACAGTAACGTAAATTGAAATACATTACGCTTTTTAGTAAACATTATTATTAAGATATTGTTTTCCTTACCTGCCGTTACTTGAAGTAAAGAGGAGAAGAGCAGGAGGGGGAGTGGTTACTTCTCTCCCGCTGCCGTTCCGAGCTCGCGCTCCGGAATCCTCTGCAGTAGCATCACTTGCCAAACGGCAACCGCGACAGCGCTGTTTTCAAAACCGATATTTCGACAACATTACATGAATCTGACGACATTACGGATCTTACGTGAAGGCCCTCCCACACTGAGCATTGGCTCCTTTAGATCCAACATGTCCTGCATACAGGGGCAGTTTCATACCGAAAGCTCCCGCCCCATTAGTCTCCAGGCAACAAGGCGAACCTCTACCATCCTACTACCAGTAGGATTTATTCATCCGCTCACGATTGCATCAGAAGGCCAAATAGTACGTCTCTCAAAATGTGAAGTTCGATTATTGTAAATCAGAAATAAGCCAATATCCAAAGTGACAAATTAGTCCACAGCTTTTTATGGTATTTGTAAAACTTGGCAACTTGGCATTCTAACCAGTATACATCATTTAGTGGTGCAACTCAATTGGCTTGAAATTAAAACTAGACCTAGTTGTGCCTATAAATATATATTTGTATTGAAAACAAATAACAAGTAATTGTGTTACAAATATCATTCTCATTAGGTTTTTTTATAATAAAACGTGGCCTAAATTCATAATCCTGAAGAGGGCACGACAGAGCCTCTTCCCCCTCACCACAAAGCGCAACAGAGGGTGGTGCGGACTGCCCAGTACATCACTGGGGACGAGCTCCCTGTCATCCAGGACCTCTATATCCGTTTCAGACGAAGAGACGATATTTTTTCATAGACTTCAGCCACCCAAGCCATAGACTGTTCACTCTACTACCATCCAGCAAAAGGTACCCAGCAGGATCCAAGACAACTTCTACCCCCAAGTCATAACCCAGCTAGCACATAACGTTCTGAGAACCCAATGTTTCTTAGAGCTTGGTGAGAGAGTGGTTGTCCTATGGTTATTTATTTTGCATACAACTTTCCCACAACTTTCTGGGAATGGTGCAGGATAGTTGCTTGGCATTGGAACATTCTCAGCACATTTAAGAAACTTGACAAAATAATGTTATTTTCTTGGTATTTCTTTACTTTAACAGAACATTTCCTAAAAGTTCAAACATGGTTACATTTCATTTCAATTTTGGCAATGTTCTAGGAACGTTCTCCAACTGGTTTGACATTGGGAATGTTCTCAAATAGTTCAGAGAACTTTAAGAAACAACGTTCCTCTGTTGGAAATTCAGTACTTCTGCATAACGTTTCCTACAAGTTTCCTCATGGTTCCATTTAAAGTCTTGTTCTCAAATTGTTCCAAGAACGTTAAGAAACAACGTTCCTCTGTTGGAATTTCATTACTTCAACATAAGGTTTCCTCATTGTTCTATTTAAAGTCATGTTCTCAAATAGTTTGAAGAATGTTAAGAAAACTTTCCATAAAAACCACAAGAAAACTTTAGTAACGTTCTAAGAATGTTATTTAAAAACATATACTTTCCGTTCTCAACATCAACAAAACTCTCTCAATCCTCTATCTTGTTAAGTGTGTTGGCCGCACCCACATATTGGCCACACCTGATCTTAATGACTAATTGTTTCCTTTGAAATGGAGTCTGTTTGAATAGACTAAAATGAACAGCTTTGTATGCGTAAATAAACATGGCATGCTCGCTCCATCCTTGTGGTGCAGTGGACTAATTCCATAGATAGTGAACAGAATATTCTAGGTTAGAATTTCACTGATGCTGTGTCACGATAAAAAAATACATGTCTTTGCATGATTAATGGCTAAGGAAATGGAGGATTAGGCAGCTGGCAGGTGTAAGACATGTAACCCCCAACACACACCTCCCCCCTCTTTGCTGATCGTTTTTTCATGCTTGGGGTGTTGCATCCATTCTGTGGCACATTTCATCTGCTCTCGGACCTCCAGGGTCGTGACCATTGGGAATGAGGTGGTCACAGGCCTCTTGTGTTTATATATGACATCATAGGTCTTCTCCTATTTACAGTAAGAGTTGGCACCGGCAGGCAAGCTGCAGGTAGCTTGTATCCATGCACTTGTTTGTGTGACACTCTTAAGTGACACTAATCCTTCCACATTATTCAAAATGACTTGCCACTCTTAAATGACCAATGGGAGACCCGAGCTTCTCGTCATGATGACTACAGTCGACCAATTCCGGTGTCCCCTTGAAGGGTCTCTGGAGAAAAGATCCTGCCTCCCCACACATCCATATTTTGTGCTGCTGTCCTGACTGCTGTGGTTCTGTTTTGTTTACCTGTGTGTGTGTGTGTGTGTGTGTCTGTCTGTGACCATTTTCACCTCTTGTATTACTTATCCCTCCCTGTTCCTTACTCTCTGTCATCTTTTGCTGTTAACATGTTGACATAGTCCCGTGTAGCTCAGTTGGTAGAGCATGGCGTTTGCAATGCCAGGGTTGTGGATTCGTTTCCCACGGGGGACCAGTATGAAAAAAAAAAAAAATAATGTATGCACTCACTCTGGATAAGAGCATCTGCTAAATGACAAACATGTTAAAAAATTTTTAAAATCTCTCTCTTTCATTTTGCATTCCCTCTCTTTGCTTTACCTTTCTCTGTTGTATTATCTATTTTCTCCCTGTCTCTCTTTTAGCACCCCAGCCTTTATTAACAATCAATAGAATTCTATGTAGGCATTATTATGTAATGAACTATTATGTAAGAGTAGAGTTAGACTAGGTGATAACTCCCTATTTAGTACCTCACCCAATGGCATTATTTAGTTAAAACCAGAGCATTTCAACATACACTACAAAAGAATGTGGACACCCCTTCAAATTAGTGGATTTGGCTATTTCAGCCACACCCATTGCTGAGAGGTGTATAAAATTGAGCGCACAGCCATGCAATCTCCATAGACAAACATTGGCAATAGAGTGGCCTGTACTGAAGAGCTCAGTGACTTTCAACATGGCACCGTCATAGGATGGCGCCTTTCCAACAAGTCAGTTCGTCAAATTTCTGCCCTGTTAGAGCTGCCCCGGTCAACTGTAAGTGCTGTAATTGTGAAGTGGACACGTCTAGGAGCAACAACAGCTCAACCACAAAGTAGTAGGCCACACAAGCTTACAGAATGGGACTGCTGAGTGCTGAAGCGCGTAGTGCGTAAAAATAATCTGTCCTTGGTTGCAACACTCACTACCGAGTTCCAAACTGCCTCTGGAAGCAACGTCAGCACAAGAACTGTTCGTCGGGAGCTTCATGAAATAGGTTTCCATGGCCGAGCAACCGCACACAAGCCTAAGATCACCTTGCGCAATGCCAAGCGTCTGCTGGAGTGGTGTAAAGCTTGCCACCATTGGACACTGGAGCAGTGGAAACGTGTTCTCTGGAGTGATGAATCACGCTTCACCATCTGGCAGTCCGATGGACAAATCTGGGTTTGGCGGATGCAAGGAGAACGCTACCTGCCCGAATGCATAGTGCCAACTGTAAACTTTGGTGGAGGAGGAATAATGGTCTGGGGCTGTTTTTCATGGTTCAGGCTAGGCCCCTTAGTTCCAGTGAAGGGAAATCGTAACGCTACAGGATACAATGACATTCTAGACAATTCTGTGCTTCCAACTTCGTAGCAACAGCTGGGGGAAGGCCCTTTCCTGATTCAGCATGACAATGCCCCCTTGCACAAAGCGAGGTCCATACAGAAATGATTTGTCAAGATCGGTGTGGAAGAACTTGACTGGCCTGCACAGAGCCGTGACCTCAACCCCATCGAACACCTTTGGGATGAATTGGAACGCTGACTGCGAGCCACGCCTAATCGCCCAATATCATTGCCCGACCTCACTAATGCTCTTGTGGCTGAATGGAAGTCCCTGCAGCAATGTTCCAAATCTAGTGGAAAGCCTTCCCAGAAGAGTGGAGGCTGTTATAGCAGCAAAGGGGGGACCAACTCCATATTAATGCCAATGATTTTGGAATGAGATGTTCGAGCAGGTGTCCACATACCATGTAGTGTAACACTGATATAGCCTAACCAATTATGTATATACAGTTGAAGTCGGAAGTTTACATACAGCTTAGCCAAATACATTTAAACTCAGTTTTTCACAATTCCTGACATTTAATCCTAGTAAATATTCCCTGTCTTAGGTCAGTTAGGATCACCACTTTATTTTAAGAATGTGAAATGTCAGAATAATTGTAGAGAGAGTGATTTATTTCAGCTTTTATTTCTTTCATCACATTCCCAGTGGGTCAGAAGTTTACATACACTCAATTAGTATTTGGTAGCATTGCCTTTAAATTGTTTAACTTGGGTCAAACGTTTCAGGTAGCCTTCCACAAGCTTCCCACAATAAGTTGGGTGAATTTTGGCCTTTCCTCCTGACAGAGCTGGGGTAACTGAGTCAGGTGTGTAGGCCTCCTTGCTCGCACACGCTTTTTCAGTTCTCCCACAAATGTTCTATAGGATTGAGGTCCTTTTTGCCACAACTTTGGAAGTATGCTTGGGGTCATTGTCCATTTGGAAGACCCATTTGCGACCAAGCTTTAAACTTCCTGACTGATGTCTTGAGATGTTGCTTCAATATATCGACATCATTTTCCTTCCTCATGATGCCATCTATTTTGTGAGGTGCACCAGTCCCTCCTGCAGCAAAGCACCCCCACAGCATGATGCTGCCACCCCCGTACTTCATGGTTGGGATGGTGTTCTTCGGCTTGCAAGCAACCCCCTTTTTCCTCCAAACATAACGATGGTCATTATGGCCAAACACTTCTATTTGTTTTTCATCAGACCATAGGACATTTCTCCAAAAAGTATGATCTTTGTCCTCATGTGCAGTTGCAAACCGTAATCTGTCTTTTTAATGCCGGTTTTGGAGCAGTGGCTTCTTCCTTGCTGAGCGGCCTTTCAGGTTATGTCGATATAGGACCAGCATCTTCATAAGGTCCTTTGCTGTTGTTCTGGGATTGATTTGCTTTTCACACCAAAGTACGTTCATCTCTAGGAGACAGAACGCTTCTCCTTCCTGAGCGGTATGACGGCTGCGTGGTCCCATGGTGTTTATACTTGCGTACTATTGTTTGTACAGATGAACGTGGTACCTTCAGGCGTTTGGAAATTGCTCCCAAGGATGAACCAGACTTGTGGAGGTCTACAATCTTTCTTCTGAGGTCTTGGCTGATTTCTTTTGATTTTCCCATGATGTCAAGCAAAGAGTCACTGAGTTTGAAGGTAGGCCTTGAAATACATCCACAGGTACACCTCCAATTGACTCAAATGATGTCAATTAGCCTATCAGAAGCTTCTAAAGCCATGACATCATTTTCTGGAATTTTCCAAGCTGTTTAAAGGCACAGTCAACTTAGTGTATGTAAACTTCTAACCCACTTGAATTGTGATACAGTGAATTAAAAGTGAAATAATCTGTCTGTAAACAATTGTTGGAAAAATTAATTGTGTCATGCACGAAGTAGATGTCCTAACCGACTTGCCAAAACTATAGTTTGTTAACAAGACATTTGTGGAGTGGTTGAAAAACGAGTTTTAATGACTCCAACCTAAGTGTATGTAAACTTCCGACTTCAACTGTAACTAGTCCAATACACTTTTTCGTTTTTTATTGTATGCAAGCTACGTCTTGCTGAGGTATTATCAATTACTTGATGACATCATTACGTTTGCCGATGACACAATGGTAGTAGGCCTGATCACCGACAACGATGGGTGACCTGGCAGTTTGGTGCCATGACAACAACCTCTCCCTCAACGTGATCAAGACAAAGGAGATGATCGTGGACTACAGGAAAAGGAGGGCAGAGCACGCCCCCATTCTCATCAACAGGGCTTTAGTGGAGCAGGTTGAGAGCTTCAAGTTCCTTGGTGTCCACTTCACCAACAAGCTATCATGGTCCAAACACACCAAGACAGTCGTGAAGAGGGCGCGACAATGCCTATTCTCCCTCAGGAGACTGAAAATATTTGGCATGGGTCCTCAGATCCTCAAAATACGACAGCTGCACCATCGAGAGCATTCTGACTGGTTGCATCACCGCCTGGAATGGCAACTGCTCGGCCTCCGACCTCATGGCACTATAGAGGGTGGTGCGTACGACCCAGTACATCACTGGGGCCAAGCTTCCTGACATCCAGGACCTCTATACCAGGCGGTGTCAGAAGAAGGCCCTAAAAATTGCCAAAGACTCCAGCCACCCTAGTCATAGAATGTTCTCTCTGCTACCGCACGGCAAGCGGTACCAGAGTACCAAGTCTAGGTCCAAAAGGCTTCTTAACAGATTCTACCCCCAAGCCATAAGACTCCTGAACAGCTAATCAAATGGCTATCCGGACTATCTACGCATAGTCACTTTACCCCTACCTACATGTACATATTACCTCAATCACCTCGACTAACCTATACCCCTTACATTGACTCGGTACTGGTATTATTGTTATTTTTTAATTTTTAATTTAGTAAATATTTTCTTAACTCTTATTTTTCGTAACTGCATTGTTTGTTATGGGCTTGTAAGTAAGCATTTCACGGTACGGTCTACACCTGTTGTCTTCAGTGCATGTGACTAATACAATTTGATTTGATTTGAAAGGATACATATCACACACTCTCAAATACACAGGAAAGGAGAAAACCCAGTGATTTACTAGTGTGTGATCGATGTAGATTGCCTCTGCGTTGTGTTTTGATCGGCGAACAGATGACCAGAGGATCAAGGTTCGTCTAATTATGTTTTATGTTCTGATAAAGAAACTAACAACATCCATAAATTAAATGTTGTGCTGGCCTTATACATCAACTCATCTGTACAGTACAAATTAACAACAAAAGGGGACATGAATAACCATGCTAGCTCAATGACAACATGTACAGTAACTATCTAGCTAGCATGTACAGTATAAAAAAAATCTACAGATTAAAAGTTCATAAATGCAGTGGTGTAAAGTGCTTAAGTAAAAAATACTTTAAAGAACTACTTAAGTAGTGTTTTGGGGTATCTTGACTACTTTTACTTTTACTTCACTACATTCCTAAAGAAAATAATTTACTTTTTACTCCATACATTTTCCCTGACACCCAAAAGTACTCATTACATTTTGAATGTTTAGCAGGACAGGAAAATGGTCCAATTCACGCACTTATCCCTGGTCATCCTGACTGCCTCTGATCTGGCGGACTCACTAAACATACATGCTTCATTTGTAAATGATGTCTGAGTGTTGGACTGTGCCCCTGGCTATCCGTAAATCAATATAAAACAAGAAAACGGTGCGGTCTGGTTTGCTTAATATACGGAATTTGACATTTTTATACTTTTACTTTTGATGCTTAAGTATATTTTAGCAATTACATTTACTTTTGATACTTAAGTACAGTGAGGGAAAAAAGTATTTGATCCTCTGCTGATTCTGTACGTTTGCCCACTGACAAAGAAATGATCAGTCTATAATTTTTATGGTAGGTTTATTTGAACAGTGAGAGACAGAATAACAACAAAAAAATCCAGAAAAACGCATGTCAAAAATGTTATAAATTGATTTGCATTTTAATGAGGGAAATAAGTATTTGACCCCCTCTCAATCAGAAAGATTTCTGGCTCCCAGGTGACTTTTATACAGGTAATGAGCTGAGATTAGGAGCACACTCTTAAAGGGAGTGCTCCTAATCTCAGCTTGTTACCTGTATAAAAGACACCTGTCCACAGAAGCAATCAATCAATCAGATTCCAAACTCTCCACCATGGCCAAGACCAAAGAGCTCTCCAAGGACCTACAAGGCTGGAATGGGCTACAAGACCATCGCCAAGCAGCTTGGTGAGAAGAAACACAAAGGAACTGTCCATCTCCCTCGGGCTGGGGCTCCATGCAAGATCTCACCTCGTGGAGTTGCAATGATCATGAGAACGGTGAGGAATCTGCCCAGAACTACACGGGAGGATCTTGTCAATGATCTCAAGGCAGCTGGGACCATAGTCACCAAGAAAACAATTGGTAACATACTACGCCTTGAAGGACTGAAATCCTGCAGCGTCCGCAAGGTCCCCCTGCTCAAGAAAGAACATATACAGGCCGGTCTAAAGTTTGCCAATGAACATCTGAATGATTCAGAGGAGAACTGGGTGAAAGTGTTGTGGTCAGATGAGACCAAAATGGAGCTCTTTGGCATCAACTCAACTCGCCGTGTTTGGAGGAGGAGGAATGCTGTCCATGACCCCAAGAATACCATCCCCACCGTCAAACATGGAGGTGGAAACATTATGCTTTGGGGGTGTTTTTCTGCTAAGGGGACAGGACAACATCACCGCATCAAAAGGGACGATGGACTGGGCCATGTACCGTCAAATCTTGGGTGAGAATATCCTTCCCTCAGCCAGGGCATTGAAAATGGGTCGTGGATGGGTATTCCAGCATGACAATGACCCAAAACACACGGCCAAGGCAACAAAGGAGTGGCTCAAGAAGAAGCACATTAAGGTCCTAGAGTGGCCTAGCCAGTCTCCAGACCTTAATCCCATAGAAAATCTGTGGAGGAGCTGAAGGTTCAAGTTGCCAAACGTCAGCCTCAAAACCTTAATGACTTGGAGAAGATCTGCAAAGAGGAGTGGGACAAAATCCCTCCTGAGATGTGTGAAAACCTGGTGGCCAACTACAAGAAACGTCTGACCTCTGTGATTGCCAACAAGGGTTTTGCCACCAAGTGCTAAATCATGTTTTGTAGAGGGGTCAAATACTTATTTCCCTCATTAAAATGCAAATCAATTCATAACGTTTTTGACATGCGTTTTTCTGGATTTGTTTGTTGTTATTCTGTCTCGCACTGTTTAAATAAACCGAACATAAAAATTATAGACTGATCATGTCTTTGTCAGTGGTCAAAAGTACAAAATCAGCAGGGGATCAAATACTTTTTTCCCTCACTGTATATTTAAAACCAAATAGTTCTAGACCAGGGATGTCAAACTCATTTTAGCTCAGGGGCCACATGGAGGAAAATCTATTCCCAAGTGGGCCGGACCGGAAAAATCATGGTATATATAACTTAAAAACAACAACTTCAGATTGTTTTCTTTGTTTTAATACGATCAACATACAACATAAACCTGGAACCTGAGGACAGTGTGTCCAAAATAGTACAAGCACAACATCACTATTAATCATAAAACACGTCAAGTTTATTTGAAAATTCTAAAGAAAAAGAACACACAAACAGTGATTAACAGAACTGTTTCACAGATCACAGAACTTTATCAGGGTGTCATTTCTCAGGCAGAAATGTAGATAAAAATAATGAAATCCTGTTCCCCAAACAAGTGCAAGAACCACAGAGTCAAGAATAGGTTAAATATACAAATAAAATCAATTAAAAACAATAGCACATCAACATAAAAACATATAAACATAAAGCTGGAGCCTGGGGACAGTGTCCAAAAGCACAACATCACTATTAATCATAAAACACCTCAAGTTATTTGAAAGTTCTGAGAACAAAGAACAAAGAACACACAAACACACAATGCCTCAGTGATTAACAGAACTGTTTCACAGATCACAGAACTATATCAGGGTGTCATTTCTCAGGCAGAAATGTAGATAAAAATAATGAAATCCTGTTCCCCAAACAAGTGCAAGAACCACAGAGTCAAGAATAGGTTAAATATACAAATAAAATAAAAACAATTAAAAACAATAGCACATCAACATAAAAACATATAAACATAAAGCTGGAGCCTGAGGACAGTGTCCAAAAGCACAACATCACTATTAATCATAAAACACCTCAAGTTATTTGAAAGTTCTGAGGACAAAGAACACACAAACACACAATGCCTCAGTGATTCACAGAACTATATCACAGAACTATATCAGGGTGTCATTTCTCAGGCAGAAATGTAGATAAAAATAATGAAATCCTGTTCCCCAAACAAGTGCAAGAACCACAGAGTCAAGAATAGGTTAAATATACAAATAAAATAAAATCAATTAAAAACAATAGCACATCAACATAAAAACATATAAACATAAATCTGAAAGCGTTGCTCAAACTCCCGTAACAGTCCCGTTATTTTATCTAACATGTCTGCCACATGTTGGGTCGCGCACACATTTTTCAGACAGGGGAAGTGAGCTGCATCACCACCGGCAAGTTGCGTCTCTCACAATGACAGCTTCAACTTGAAAGAACGTATGCTGTCATAATGCTGCGTGACAACTTTGTTGCGCCCTTGCAGCTGTTTGTTCAAGTTATTCAGGTGCTCTGTAACATCCACCATAAATGCAAGGTCCTGCATCCATTCTGCAGAATGAAATTCTAACACTGGTTTGCCCTTTTCTTCCATGAACTGTTCAATTTCTTCTCGTAAATCAAAGAAACGCCTCAGCACAGCACCTCGGCTTAACCATCTTACCTCAGTGTGGTATGGCAGGCCATAGATGTGGTCTTTCTCTCTGAGAAGGCTGTCAAACTGACGGTGATTCAGGCTTCTGGATCGGATGAAATTAACAGTTTGGATGACCACCTTCATGACGTTATCCATCTTTAATGACTTGCAACACAAAGCCTCCTGGTGCAAAATAAAGTGAAAAGTCAAAAAATCACGTCCTCCATTTGCAGATTGCACTTTCTCTCTGAACTTTGTCACAACGCCTGCTTTTTTCCCGATCATTGAGGGCGCACCATCTGTAGCCAGGCTGACAGCGCGGGACCAGTCCACTCCGACCCTGTCCAGCTCGCCGACGAGTGCGGTAAAAATATCAGCTGCTGTCGTTGTATCTGTCATCGGCACCAACTCCACGAACTCCTCGGTGACGGTCAATGTGTCATCAACTCCGTGGATGAAAATGGCCAGTTGTGCAACATCTGTAATGTCCGTGCTTTCATCAATTGCAACCGAAAAACGCAATAAATGACTTTACTTTTTGCTTCAACTGGCTGTCCACATCCACTGAAAGATCGGAAATCCTGTCTGCAACTGTGTTTCTTGTCAGGCTGATATTTGCAAAAGCCTGCCGCTTTTCAGGGCACACAATCTCCGCTGCCTTCATCATGCATGTTTTTACAAATTCACCCTCACTAAATGGTTTTGAAGCCACTGCGATTTCATTAGCAATGAGGTAGCTAGCTTTCACTGCAGCGTCACTGATGTCTCGGCTGTGAGTAAACACAGACTGCTGTTTCTTCAGACCCGCCAACAGTTCATTCACCTTCTCTCATCTCCGCTGTCCTTGAAAGTTGTCATATTTGTCGGCATGAAGACTCACATAGTGGCGACGAAGGTTATATTCTTTCAGCACTGCAACATGCTCTGAACACACCAAACATACAGCTTTCCCATTCAATTCCGTGAATAAATAGGATGACCATTTTTCTTGGAATACTCTGCACTCTGCGTCCACTTTTCTCTTTTTTGACAGAGACATATTGGGGCAATGAGGGTGCCAAAGCACATAATGTTAAAAGTAGAAGCCTTAATAAATATCGCCGGCAAAACAAAGTAGCTCATTGGCTGCACGTGCTTGACCTACTTGCTCTGCCCCGGTATAAACAGTTTGCTTGCTTAACACAATTGCTATTGCGCCATCCAGTGGACGCAATTGGAACAGCAGTTTATTTTATTGAAAAAATGCAGCGCATTTTTATACTTTACAAAAGTTTTTTTCAAAATCATCTCGCGGGCCGGATTAAACCCGTTTGCGGGCCTGATCCGGCCCGCGGGCCGGACGTTTGACACCCCTGTTCTAGACTTTTACTCAAGTAGTATTTTACTGGGTGACTTTCACTTTTACTTGAGTCATTTTCTATTGAGGTATCTTTACTTTTACTCAAGTATGACAATTGGGTACTTTTTCCACCACTGCATAAATGACTGAAATGCATAAATATCACAATATATTGGTGGGAGACCATTATGACATAATGTAAGTGACCATATAAACTAAACATCAGTGTTTTTACAAATAGGATTGATTATGATTTTCATTGGACAATTCTACAGTAACCTACCTCTTCCACATACAGTAGACAGGGAAGAGGTAAGGGGGGCAGGGGATGTTTATGAGGGGGGTTATACAGGAGGAGAAGGAAGTGTACAGCATTAAAAAGAGCACTGACAACAACAAAAAGGGCCCTGGGCACGTGCCCCGCGTGCCCATTTGGTAATCTGGCCCTGCCTTGATATGAATTCATTGCTCTGTTTGTCTTCATATGTCCTCATTGACACCAATAGAAAAGTAGGTATTCCCACTGTGTGTGCTGGAAGGGGTACCACTGCGCTCCACAGTGATCCGTCTATTCCCATGAGTCCCCATTTGGATGCTTCCTTGCCAGATCTGGGTGAATCCATTCTAGGCCAGTCGGGGGCTGTCGCCTATAGGTCATTGAGGTCTTTCTGCATGATTATGACTGAGATCATCAAGTGCATTGAGTCAACGATAGCACCTCGGGCGATTAGCTACACTTGAGTGCCAAGTGTTTTGATTCATTCATATGATTTAGAGAGCATAAGGTTGTCAATGACACCTTAGGGACTTGCTGTAATTACTAGAACAGATAGATAATCAATGCTACTCACACCTTCTAATGTTTCAGGTGAGAATGTTCATGGCATTGACTCTCCTCTTCACACAGTATTGTCATCTCCCTTGCCTTGGTCAATGTGGCACTTTCTAAACACATGCAATTTCAACCACACTAACCCTAACATTTAGCCTAAATCTAAACCTAAACTAAGCACAAATTATACATGCATTTGCGCAACAGTTGTGTCCTTTTGACGATGCTATCTGATGGAAAGACAGTCATGTCCTCAGATAGCTGTGTGAACCTGCACCCCCTCACCCCTGAGACTCTAGCATACCACAGCCATGTCCCAAATAACGAAACCTCTTACTCAGTCATTACACACAACCACTTTGGCCTGTCACAGCCATCAACTATCGCAGTCATAATGAAGCAAGACTGTTTCGACAAGCTGTTCGCCGCCACACACTAAAAGTATTTTACATGCCCTAATGATTATGGTATTCCTCGGTTTGGAATGGAGGGCTTTTTGCATCTAGGTTACACCTCAGACTTTAAAAAAATAGATCCCAGATGTATTCAGAAATAGAGATGTGTAATTTTACTTGTACAATTCTGTGGCTAAATTTAAATAATGATGTCATGATGGTTTTGTTATATTGGACATGTAAATGTAGTCTGGCTGTAAATAGCCTTTTGAGGACTGGCTAGTGTGATAAAGGAGGCCAAAGTCGTTCTGTTATGTCACGTGTTGTTTCTCTTTGTGCGGATGCATAAATTGGTACTGTTGATTACATCACAGCACAGAACAGTAAGATCAAGGAAGTGAGTTGGATTACATCACTCTGCTCACAGTCCCTTCACTGTATCACCAGACAGACTGTCGTCAACAAGTCACAGGAATGAATGCACTAACAATAAAAATAGCTAACATAGTATATATATGTATGTATGTATCTACACTACCTTTCAAAAGATTGGGGTCACTTAGACATTTCCTTGTTTTCGAAAGAAAATCAATTTTTTGTCCCTTAAAATAACATCAAATTGATCAGAAATAAAGTATAGACATTGTTAATGTTGTAAATGGCTATTGTAGCTGGAAACAGCTGATTTTTTATGAAATATCTACATAGGTGTACAGAGGCCCATTATCAGCAACCATCAGCCCTGTGTTCCAATGGCACGTTGTGTTTGCTAATCCAAGTTCATCATTTTAAAAGGCTAATTGATCATTATAAAACCCTTTTGCAATTATGTTTACACAGCTGAAAACTGTTGTGCTGATTAATGAAGCAATAAAACTGGCCTTCTTGAGACTAGTTGAGTATCTGGAGCATCAGCAATTGTGGGTTCGATTACAGGCTCAAAATGAACAAAGAACTTTCTTCTGAAACTCGTCATTATATTCTTGTTCTGAGAAATGGCTATTCCATGCGAGAAATTGCCAAGAAACGGAAGATCTTGTACAACGCTGTGTACTACTCCCTTCACAGAACAGCGCAAACTGGCTCTAACCAGAATAGAAAGAGGAGTGGGAGGCCCCGGTGCACAACTGAGCAAGAGGACAAATACATTAGAGTGTCTAGTTTGAGAAACAGACGCCTCACAGGTCCTCAACTGGCAGCTTCATTAAATAGTACACGCAAAACACCAGTCTCAACGTCAACTCCAGGATGCTGACCTTCTAGGCAGAGTTGCAAAGAAAAAGCCATATCTCAGACCGGCCAATAAAAAGAAAACATTAAGATGGGCAAATGAACACAGACACTGGACAGAGGAAGATTGGAAAAAACGTGTTATGGACAGACAAATCGAAGTTTGAGGTGTTCGGATCACAAAGAAGAACATTTGTGAGACACAGACCAAATGAAAAGATGATGGAGGAGTGCTTGATGCCATCTGTCAAGCATCGTAGAGGCAATGTGATGGTCAGTATGAAACATTAAAAAAAATAATGTAGGCACTCACTAACTAAGTCGCTCTGGATAAGAGCGTCTGCTAAATGACAAAAAATTTAAACAATTTAATGGTCTGGGGGTGCTTTGGTGGTGGTAAAGTGGGAGATTTGTACAGGGTAAAAGGGATCTTGAAGAAGGAAGGCTGTCACTCTAGGAAGAGTCTTGGTGGTTCAAAACTACTTCCATTTAAGAATGATGGAGGCCACTGTGTTCTTGGGGACCTTCAATGCTGCAGAAATGTTTTGGTACCCTTCCCCAGAACTGTGCCTCGACACAATTCTGTCTCGGAGCTCTACAGACAATTCCTTCGACCTCATTGCTCGGTTTTTGTTTTAACATGCACTATCAACTGTGGGCAAAAAAGTATTTAGTCAGCCACCAATTGTGCAAGTTCTCCCACTTAAAAAGATGAGAGAGGCCTGTAATTTATCATAGGTACACGTCAACTATGACAGACAAAATGAGAAAAGAAAATCCAGAAAATCACATTGTAGGATTTTTAATAAATTTATTTGCAAATTATGGTGGAAAATAAGTATTTGGTCAATAACAAAAGTTTCTCAATACTTTGTTATATACCCTTTGTTGGCAATGACACAGGTCAAACGTTTTCTGTAAGTCTTCACAAGGTTTTCACACACTGTTGCTGGTATTTTGGCCCATTCCTCTATGCAGATCTTCTCTAGAGCAGTGATGTTTTGGGGCTGTCGCTGGGCAACACAGACTTTCAACTCCCTCCAAAGATTTTCTATGGGGTTGAGATCTGGAGACTGGCTAGGCCACTCCAGGACCTTGAAATGCTTCTTACGAAGCCACTCCTTCGTTGCCCGGGCGGTGTGTTTGGGATCATTGTCATGCTGAAAGACCCAGCCACGTTTCATCTTCAATGCCCTTGCTGATGGAAGGAGGTTTTCACTCAAAATCTCACGATACATGGCCCCATTCATTCTTTCCTTTACACAGATCAGTCGTCCTGGTCCCTTTGCAGAAAAACAGCCCCAAAGCATGATGTTTCCACCCCCATGCTTCACAGTAGGTATGGTGTTCTTTGGATGCAACTCAGCATTCTTTGTCCTCCAAACACGACGAGTTGAGTTTTTACCAAAAAGTTATATTTTGGTTTCATCTGACCATCTGACATTCTCCCAATCCTCTTCTGGATCATCCAAATGCAATCTAGCAAACTTCAGACGGGCCTGGACATGTACTGGCTTAAGCAGGGGGACACGTCTAGCACTGCAGGATTTGAGTCCCTGGCGGCGTAGTGTGTTACTGATGGTAGGCTTTGTTACTTTGGTCCCAGCTCTCTGCAGGTCATTCACTAGGTCCCCCCTTGTGGTTCTGGGATTTTTGCTCACCGTTCTTGTGATCATTTTGACCCCACGGGGTGAGATCTTGCGTGGAGCCCCAGATCGAGGGAGATTATCAGTGGTCTTGTATGTCTTCCATTTCCTAATAATTGCTCCCACAGTTGATTTCTTAAAACCAAGCTGCTTACCTATTGCAGATTCAGTCTTCCCAGCCTGGTGCAGGTATACAATTTTGTTTCTGGTGTCCTTTGACAGCTCTTTGGTCTTGGCCATAGTGGAGTTTGGAGTTTGACTGTTTGAGGTTGTGGACAGGTGTCTTTTATACTGATAACAAGTTCAAACAGGTGCCATTAATACAGGTAACGAGTGGAGGACAGAGGAGCCTCTTAAAGAAGAAGTTACAGGTCTGTGAGAGCCAGAAATCTTGCTTGTTTGTAGGTGACCAAATACTTATTTTCCACCATAATTTGCAAATAAATTCATAAAAAATCCTACAATGTGATTTTCTGGATTTTATTTTCTCAATTTGTCTGTCATAGTTGATGTGTACCTATGATGAAAATTACAGGCCTCTCTCATCTTTTTAAGTGGGAGAACATGCACAATTGGTGGCTGACTAAATCCTTTTTTCCGCCACTGTATGTGTACAGTTGAAGTCGGAAGTTTACATACACTTAGGTTGGAGTCATTAAAACTCGTTTTTCAATCACTCCACAAATTTCTTGTTAACAAACTATAGTTTTGGCAAGTCGGTTAGGACATCTACTTTGTGCATGACACAAGTAATTTTTCCAACAATTGTTTACAGACAGATTATTTCACATATAATTCACTGTATCACAATTCCAGTGGGTCAGAAGTTTACATACACTAAGTTGACGGTGCCTTTAGAACAGCTTGGAAAATTCCAGAAAATTATGTCATGGCTTTAGAAGCTTCTGATAGGCTAATTGACATAATTTGAGTCAATTGGAGGTGTACTTGTGGATGTATTTCAAGGCCTACCTTCAAACTCAGTGCCTCGTTGCTTGACATCATTGGGAAAATCAAAAGAAATCAGCCAAGGAAGAAGCCAATTCTCCAAAACCGCCATAAAAAAGCCAGACTACGGTTTGCAACTGCACATGGGGACAAAGATCGTACTTTTTGGAGAAATGTCCTATCATCTGATGAAAAAGAATAGAACTGTTTGGCCATAATGACCATCGTTATGTTTGGAGGAAAAAGGTGGTGTTTGCAACCCGAAGAACACCATCCCAACCATGAAGCACGGGGGTGGCAGCATCATGCTGTGGGGGTGCTTTGCTGCAGGAGGGACTGGTGCACTTCACAAAATAGATGGCATCATGAGGAAGGAAATTATGTGGATATATTGAAGCAACACTCAATAAATCAGTCAGGAAGTAAAAGCTTGGTCGCAAATGGGTCTTCCAAATGGACAATGACCCCAAGCATACTTCCAAAGTTGTGGCAAAATGGCTTAAGGACAACGAAGTCAAGGTATTGGAGTGGCCATCACAAAGCCTATAGAACATTTGTGGGCAGAACTGAAAAAACTGTGCGAGCAAGGAGGCCTTCAAACCTGACTCAGTTACACCAGCTCTGTCAGGAGGATGGGCCAAAATTCACCCAACTTATTTTGGGAAGCTTGTGGAAGGCTACCGGAAAAGTTTGACTCAAGTTAAACAATTTAAAGGCAATGCTACGAAATACTAATTGAGTGTACGTAAACTTCTGACCCACTGAGAATGTGATGAAAGAAGTAAAAGCTGAAATAAATCATTCTCTCTACTATTATTCTGACATTTCACATTCTTAAAATAAAGCGGTGATCCTAACTGACCTAAGACAGGGAATGTTTACTAGGATTAAATGTCAGGAATTGTGACAAGCTGAGTTTAAATGTATTTGGCTAAGGTGTATGTAAACTTCAGACTTCAACTGTATGTATATATATATTTGCGAGAAACTGAAACAAATTGGGGATTGTAAGTGATGCAGACAATTACATTGATGGAAGTTACAATCTATCTGCAAAATTAGCTCCCCTTCTAGTCTGTGTGACAACTACTGTGTTGTTTGCTCTCTGGTAGAAGATCAAAGCGATAGATTGTTCGGTTAATTGGTTGACAAAGTGCACACACCTACTCAGTCAGAAAGCGACCTATAGGCTCTGTTGGTGTTGAACTGTGCTGTTCTTCTGTTTGGTTCAGAAAGACACAGAATGTTTCGATCCTCTTTGTGTCACCACACCTCATGCATGCAAACCAGTGTTGTTGACGAGCATGTTTACGTTGTGTAGGTCAAAGTTCAAGATAGATAATGGTGAGCGGCTGGAAGGCTGGGATGAATGAAAGGGCTTCTCTTTTGTTTGTTTTCCTCTGTTATTATCTGACCAGAGATGTGTGTGTGCTTTCAGAACAGCCATCAGCCATTATCGATAAGGACATCGGTCTGCCACTATCAGTCCAAACACAGACTACAGCTGATATCCTGCTTCAAAGCCTCATCCTGTCAGCAACGGGTGTGGCTGAAATAGCAGAATCCACTAATTTGAAGGGGTGTCCACATACTTTTGTATATATAGTGTATATATAGTGTAGACATGTGTGCACGTGGTCTTAGTTTGTACACAAAGACACCGCGTAAACATTGATTGAATCAGATTCGTCTCTGTATTTGGACAGGGAGAGGCACAAACTGGTCAGTCCTGGGAGGCAAGGTAAAGAGATAAAGCCTTTGAGCGTCCACTAATAATGGCTAGCATATTTGCATACATATTTTGTTTAGTAAATGATTAATGCACTTGTAAGCTACTTTGTATTGTCTTCCCCTTGTGTCCTGCATGTCAGACAAATGAAGCCATAGAAATTACACTTATTTTATTAGATACAAAAATAATATAATGACTCACCCCTTCTCTTTCAATAGTCATACGCATTCTACTATAAATAAATAGTTTGCTCTCACTGCCTTGTTGTAGCTATAATGACTAAGTGACACCTGATTTAATGACACAATAGCAGCAGGCTTGATATCCGCTCAAACCAGTTAACGATATACCACGAGATACATGACAGGAGACTATGCTATGCTGCTATGCTAGAACACCCATTGGAATGTTTAAACCGTCATTGGCCTGGCTAGTACGTAGAGGTTTCGCTATGCAGACGCGTTGTGACGTCTCGTGACAGTCACCCTGTAATTGAAGCATACTCAGAGGCGGACACAAGGGGACGCACACAGAGGCGGGCTGTGTGCATACATTTGTGCCTGCGTGCATGCTTGCGTGAGTGAGTGCATGGTTGCGTGTGTGTGTGCATGCACGTTCATGTTTACTCTGCATTTCATTTTATGAGACCGGCAACGAGATGTTCCAGACACCCCAGTATGAGAACTCACATGATAGGATGTAATTGAGGGATGTGTGGCTCCACACGAGAGGTATTCTCCCTCTGCCGAGTGTAGACCGAGGATGAAGATGAGGCTTGGGAACCTTGACCCACCATGAACTATGAATTTGATAAAATGAACCTCGCACCATGAATTTGATACAGTGAACCTTATCCTTTCGTGATGATAATGAGGAAAATCTAAATGTATACTCATACAGCGGGGATGGAACAGTATAATGTGGTGTAAAGGCTCCCTGATCCCGCTCCCCTAATTCCCCCCTCTATCCTTTCCTCCTCTCTTCTCTCCCTCTACCCCTCTCACCTCTCTTCCTCCCTCTATCCCCCATTCCCTTCCTCCCTCCTCTGCTCTCAACTCTCCCTCTCCCTCTACCCATCTCTCCCTCCCCCCACCACCTGTGTCTCCTGACTCCCAAACTACTCCTCCCCTCTGGACCCTAATCCAGAGATAAGCTCCTAATGCCCGCTGGAGAGCGAGTGAGAGAGAGGGAGACGAAGGGGTAGAGAGAACAAGGAGAGAGAGAGAGTGTGTGTGTGCGCATGTGCGTCTCTGCATGTGCACGTGTGTTTACAAAAGTCAGAGACAGAGAGAGAGAGAGTCAGCGAAAGAGGGGGAGAGAGAGCGAGGGAGAGAAAAAGAGATAGGTTGCGCTTAAGGACCTTACGATCCGATTACAGTCTCAGCACGTTTCAAAACAGTAATTCAAGGTCCAGGCCAGTCCCAGAGATGTTAGGGAGTGAACATTATTTATAATAAGGGTTACATGGAGATAATCTGACCTCTCTAAAATGAAAATGGATGGCCTTCCCTTCAGCAAAATATATTATACTTAAACCCTCCCTGAACGCTTAAAAATATATATAGTGACCCTCCCCTATACCCAAAATAATAATTAAAAAACAAAGTGGATAGCAGAGAACGTGTCAACAGTTTACCCTAACTACTTGGACAGAACAGAGCCTTGGATAAAAAAAATTATAAACTGTTCTTCATCCTGTAAGCATCACATGGCAACGCAGTCTTTTTTATCGTTCCAAGGGCTGCGGGTCAGAAGGTTGTCGTTTCGCAGACCACAGTGGACAAGGAGGGGTGGAAAGATCTCCTTTATAGTAAACGCATTGCATTAATCTATCATTGTATTTGCAGGTCTTAGAAAAAAAAGCCTTTTATAAACATTTCATGCAATTCTACGTCATTTTACATATTAGCAGAATATTTTTTAATACCACACAAATTACTAAAATTACAGGCTAAGAATGGACAGAGAGATAGGCCTATGTGTTCAGCTTATCATATTTCTCCAATGCCAAATCAGTGTGTATTGTTTGCAACGAAACTGTCCCTGTTTGCAAACAATTACATTTGAGACATCATTAGGAATCAGAGCATGTTGCTTTCAGAAATTAGGCCTTCCTTTCCACCTCAGACTGAGTACGCCTACAGACGCAGAAAAATGTAAGCTTTAACTGCTGGTTACTCTTCTTCCGTGGCTTAACCAAACGAAAGAAGATCACACTCTAAAGCTATCTGGGTTTAAACATCTTCTATTGTACAGAAAGTGAATAGCTTAATCAATTGATAGTGACAGAATTAGAATACTAATCAAGAAAAGTGAACATTTTCTCTCCTCAGCTATAGAAGGTTGTAGCTCAGCCTTTGAATGAAATGAAACAATGATATTCCCATATGCATCGGCATCAGGTCTTTCCCGGGTATTTTACAGCTTGTTTCTAGCATAAAGCATTGCGGACCAAAGCTCTGTTATTGATCACTTTATATCATCGAATCCATTTTATTTTCTTTAACATCTGAAGCTAACAAGGGGTAGGCCTGTGCGTTTTGCCATTTTCTTGAAAAAAAAGGTAGGCCTATGGCATACACCCTCTCAATTCGAGTCTTAGTTTTAACTTAACAGCCCTTCACTGGGGGGGTGGGCTATTTAAAGAGTGCATGATGGGTTGAGGAATTGACCGAAGAAAATTGATGGATATAGCAGCCTATAGCCTAATTTAGTCTGTCAAACAGGTAGGCATACCTCATATTTCTTAAATAGGAAGAAATAGGCTCAAACACAAAGCCCTCTTGTTGTTAGTAAAGTCTAATTAAAATGAAGATGGTTGAAATGAATTATGCCTACTCGAATTTGCCTACTTTCAGCACAATGAGCTGTCCATTTCTGATTGATTGTGCTGCGGCTGCTGCTTCAAGTTTCAGCACCACAATGTAAGTTACTACAATATGTCTTATTGTGTGGGGGGTCACACATTAATTACTCCGATAAATACATCATAGGCAAGAAACATATCGTTTTGTAATTAAATCACTCATAGTAGTAGCACACTATGACCTCCGGTCCTCCTTCTCATCTTCGCGCTCCCCTTCTCAAACTGAACATAGGCTAGTCATCCCGCAAGATAGTGCATTTTTTGGACTAGACCTAACCTGGTTAGGCAGCACACACACAAAGGTTTTTGATCAGCAAGAGCAGAGCAGGCCGGGGCTCAGGGTTGGAATATCCATTGCAGTGTCTAATGCAGCCTAGTTATATTTAGACCATCTCAGCCGCTATCTTAGAAATATCACTTTCTTCTGTGCTTCTCTGAGCGTGCACTTCGTAGCCTATACTCCATAGGCTATGGATCATTTAATTGAGACCACACTAAATACCCTATAGGCGCTCTTGATATTGCGTGCCCAGCGGAGAATCAGAGATGATGGGTGGCATCGTGCACATATCGATATATAGACTAATTCTAAAACACTGATAAACATTGAAATTAAATCAATTACAAATTACATGACCATCCCCTGGACTAGACTTTTAAAAAATACTAAACCCTCCCCTTGACTGAAATTGAAAAAGCATGACCCTCCCCCATTTTCCTCCAGGTAACCCTAGAGGAATGTGAGGAATAAGCTTATCTCTCCCTCTCAATCAAGAATCTAGTAAGGCATTATTTGCTAAGAGAATTTGATTCTCAATTACAATTACTTTGCATTATACTAACATAATTTAGGACATATGGTATGTGCCAATTAAATTTTATTTTAAAGAGGTCCTACATTGTGCACGCTCAGCACGGTGTGACCACAACAGGGCAGCACTTGCATGGTATGTGTGTGAATTCTTTGCACAACTGTCTAGTGTTCCCAAAACCTCTCCTCGAGTAACCAGCCATCCCAGTTATTTGATGTATTCCAGAAGTAGCACTGCGGATTCAACTAAGGTTGATGATTAGGTGACCTTTTGTATCAGCTGTGCTAGTTTTGGAATATATCAAAGAAGTGGACTGGCTGGGGGTTCTCGAGAGAGGTTTGGGAAACACTGGTCTAGAAGTGTGTCACCTGTATGCCAATAAGTATAATGATCAATGGGTACGATAAGGAATATGGAAATAGCTCCACCTTTCCCAGTGATAGGTTAGCTGGATGGTTCATCATAAAATTGCTACACCTACTATACGATGTGAAAATGACATCCTCCTACTTCATAAATCCAGGCAGAGTCCCCTAATCTTATGAATGGCCTGACGATTATATAATTTAAAAAAAGCAGATATTAAGATATACACTGCACAAAAAAATAAAGGGAACACTTAAACAACACATCCTAGTTCTGAATGAATGAAATCATCTTATTAAATACTTTTTTCTTTACATAGTTGAATGTGCTGACAACAAAATCACACAAAAATTATCAATGGAAATCAAATGTATCAACCCATGGAGGTCTGGATTTGGAGTCACCCTCAAAATTAAAGTGGAAAACCACACTACAGGCTGATCCAACTTTGATGTAATGTCCTTAAAACAAGTCAAAATGAGGCTCAGTAGTGTGTGTGGCCTCCACGTGCCTGTATGACCTCCCTACAACGCCTGGGCATGCTCCTGATGAGGTGGCGGATGGTCTCCTGAGGGATCTCCTCCCAGACCTGGACTAAAGCATCCGCCAACTCCTGGACAGTCTGTGGTGCAACGTGGCGTTGGTGGATGAAGCGAGACATGATGTCCCAGATGTGCTCAATTGGATTCAGGTCTGGGGGAACGGGCGGTCCATAGCATCAATGCCTTCCTCTTGCAGGAACTGCTGACACACTCCAGCCACATGAGGTCTAGCATTGTCTTGCATTAGGAGGAACCCAGGGCCAACCGCACCAGCATATGGTCTCACAAGGGGGTCTGAGGATCTCATCTCGGTACCTAATGGCAGTCAGGCTACCTCTGGCGAGCACATGGAGGGCTGTGCGGCCCCCCAAAGAAATGCCACCCCACACCATGACTGACCCACCGCCAAACCGGTCATGCTGGAGGATGTTGCAGGCATCAGAACGTTCTCCACGGTGTAGTATCTTAAGAGTCTAGGATTGTGCTGACGTTTACAAAATTGTGTAACAGCTGAACTTTGCTCTACTTTGTTGTAACATCTGGAAAGCATTACTGATGTTCATGGAAAGAGGAGATGGGGAGTGAGGGAGAAAAGACTAGGGATTGGTTTTTTTAGAATCACACCATAATACGTCATAAAGGATATAAAACCATGTCTTGAACAATAGAATAAGGAGAATAGCTAATCAGATTGGCTCGGGCTGTTTTCTAGATATCTGCAGGTATCTGTCAAAATTGATGCTGTAAACTCTTTGTTATAATAAACCTTTATAATCAAAGTACAGTGTCGTCGGATCTTCTTATCATCACAAGCATGGACCAGCAAAGGTGTTTCTTTTAGGCACTACATTTAATGGCGACGAGGTTTTTGTTTTATTGTTCTTTGGGACGTGCTACGTCTCTTCTTTGCATTCCATTCCTGGGCTACAAAACGACTACCGCTCAAAGAAGCCGGCAAATATAAGGTGAGTTTAATCCCCTTACATTGGGCGCTGGCCGTTTTGTGAGTCCAGAGAGTGTGTGCGTTAGAGATGTACCGTTAAATTACTTGTGCGTGCGTTTTGCTGGTGTTTGCTGTGTGGTAGGAGTTCCGTTCTAAATTTTCTGAATTAGTTTGCGTTGAGAACAACGCAAACAGTGAGGTGTGTCTGTAGGGCACACCGATTTGGACACACATATTTTGCCTTGAATAAAAGTGAAAGGAGTGTCCAATGAAAGGCTTAGAGGATAACGCTTGATATGAGTCAACAGTATACTTTTAGGGCGCCGTTAATTTAAGGAAGCCCTTGTGAGACCAAGGCATCCATATGATGGCCGTAAAACCAGGAGAGTTGTTAGATTGACTCTCGGGTCTGTTCTGGGAACAGTGAGTTTGTACGACATATATTAAATTGTATGTTACCTCTTGGAATATGGTTGACGGATTGTATGTCCAATGTGACCTCTCATTTAATGTCGGCAACTTAAGGTAGCAGAAATTTAGCAAAATAATTTAAAAGACAAAAGGAACGGCGATAAGCAAGCTTGCTCTGTATAAACGGATCCGGGTGTGTGTGTCTGAGAGGAGGAAAAGCACATTTCTCTGTCAGCGTGTGTGTGTGTGAAACAGAGTGAGTGTGGCTGCGTGCTTGATGAGTTCCAGATGTGTGTTGACTAAGACTAAGGACCAGGGGTTTTAGTCTCTTGTAAATAAATGTGTTAGGTATTTTTGTTTTCAAATGTTAAGCCCCTAGAGTAAAAAGTTAAAACCCCCACAACACAGTTAAGGTTAAATATCTTATGAGTCTCTGTTTGTGAGAACGTTTGTAATTCTTAAACTATATAAACTATGAGCCCCCTGGAAGGACAATAAGTTTAAAGATCTTATGAGTCTCTATAAAAAGAGAACGTTTACTAACGAATCATGAGCCTACAGGGAGGACTTTTTAAGAGTGTATAGAGATGTTTTGTAATTGATAACAGCATAACTATAAATCTGCAGATAAGTGAAAGATAACAAGCTTGGTAGTGGGTTGTGTTCTGTGTTCTGTATGTTCTATGTGTTCAGTTTGTGAGCTCTGTTAAAGTCTTAAGTGTTATTGTCTATGGGAGAAGAGGACGGAGCAACAGTCTATAGCTCCTTCCACTCTGAAATCACATTGGTGACTGAACTGCGCATCGCGTAGGATTCATGAGTTTAGCCACTCCCCTGCACTGAACTGGAGAGAGACAGGAGAGTCCGTTTTCAGTGCAGACAAAAAACAAAACGGGAGGGGGAATTTTGCACACAAGTGAAATCTTCTCTTGAATTAACTATTGCTTGACTGTAAAACTGTTTTGTTGATAATCGGTTGAGTTGGTGAATGACAGATATATTAACGGATTAAAAATAATAATAATAAAATAAATGAATAAAATAAAATGTTATTGAGCTATTTATAATATTCCTGGGTTAAGCTGTTTGCTTATTTCTTAGCGTGAATGTGGAAAAAAAGTATAAACTAAACTCTTCTTTGTTCTTTTGCCTTTCTGTCATACGAGAGACGAGAAGGAGGAGACAGAGAGAGAGAGAGAGGGGAGGGGCTGACATCAACTGACACCAGTGACGGCAACCCAGTCCAAATCAAGGCCAGTGCTGTTATTGTTCACAAATCTACTTTCCCTTACAGGATATAATTGATACATTGTGTTTACATAGAATATTTCATGTTGTGACCATTTCGCAAGAGCTTGGCAACAGACTGATGAATTTATGTAATTGATAATTGCACATTACAGTTTCCGTCAATGACTTGTTTTGATTAGAGTTGTCTTGGAAATCCAGCATTAACATTATTCTGTAAAATTAAAGTAATTAGGTACTTATTAAGCAATTGGGTAGTGTTGCTGGTACAGGTATTTTATTTTTTAATTGCTCTGGAGTTGACTACTTTCCTTTACCTTTCCTGATCGGATGTGGTAAGACTGCCACCAATCAATAATTTGGTAAAATAAAATTCACAAACAAATTGATATATTGATTGAATTGATGGATTGAATTAGTTGATTTAGTTGGTTGGTTGATTGATTGATTTAGTTAATTGGTTGATTGATGTAGTTAATTAATTAATTGATTGGTTGATTGGTAATTTATTGATTGATTTGATTAATGATTGATTGGTTGATTGATTTGATTGATTAGTTGATTGATTTGATTAGTTGATTGATTGATTGATTAGTTGATTGATTGGATTAATTGATTGATTGATTTGATTAATGATTGATTGATTGATTGATTGATTGATTGATTGATTGATTGGATTAGTTGATTGATTTATTGATTTGATTAGTTGATTGATTTGATTAGTGATTGATTGATTGACTTGATTGGATTAGTTAATTGGTTGATTTATTTGATTGATTAGTTGATTGATTGGATTAGTTGATTAGTTGATTGATTTGATTAATAGTTGATTGATTGATTGATTGATTAAATTGGTTGATTGATTTATTGATTTAATTTGTTGATTGATTGATTGGTTCATTCGTTGATTGATTGATTGATTTGATTGATTGATTGATTTGGTTAATTGATTGATTGGATTAATAGATTAATTTTTTTAATAAAAAAAAAAAAAAAAAAAAAAAAGGAGGGAAACAAGAGGGAAACACATAACATAGTCATTACAATGGGGAAAAAGGACATCAAAACTACAAAAGCAATTACTCCTCTTCATGTAGTACAGAATAGTAATCCTCTAGTTAATGGTATAGCAAAATTATCTGAAAAATGGAATAAACGTTGGCCTGACATTGAACAACCATGGCCATTGGAAGGCACTTTTAACCCAGACGTCATCAAGATAACGCAAGTGCTTGTATCCACGTATAAGGCAGAACAAAAGAAGGGGAAGAAGGGAAAACTTCGCAAAGAAAAAAGACAAAGAGAGCTGGATGTTCTTAAGTTGTTTGAAAATGAAGGACAAAAACTGATAAAAGATACAAAAGACAGGAGAGACAGAGGTACAGAGAAAATGGCAAAAGAGGTGAAGGTGACAGAAAAACTGATTGCAGAAGTCAATACACCTTTCTCATATATGGATTCAACAAAAACACCCCCCACCTTATGAGAAAGAAGCCAAGTTTAAGGGCGTTTATCCTCAGCTTCCAGTGATCATTCAGGAAGGTGATTATTGCATCAGAGATGAGGATGAACGAATAATAGAGAGAGGACAAGCAGAAACGACCATAAAGATGAATCCAAACTCCAAAGGCAGGAAGACAACGAGATGTCTGGAGACTAAGGGGTAGAGTGAGATCAAGGAGGATGGAACTTGACGATGATGATGATGATGATGATGATCAGAGTGATTCAGAAGAGATCATGGGTGGATATGACCCTGTCATCAGACAGAGGTTGGCCAGAGCGGAAAGAAGGGGTGATGGAAGTTGGAAGAAGAAGAATACAAGCGATTCAAGCCCTGATGAAAATGAAGATGGAGACAGCGATGAAGATTTGGAGACTAAAGGTGCTTCATATTCAAGAGGATTTTATCCTCCAATGACTAACACAGAAGAAGTAGAAAGAGATATAGACCGATGCGTATCATACCTGTATAAGGCCAATAACTTAGAAGAAGTAAAAGAACTGGAAGAACGACTCAAAAGCTGAAGACAAAGGAAAAGAAGCTGCTGAGAAAAGAATCCCAAGAATCTGAGAAGAGATATACATTGAGGCCAAGGAAAGATGGCACTAGCAAGAAAAATTATGCCGGTGATCATTCGAGGACAAAACCTAGAATATAAGCCTTTGCAGAACACCGATATGTCAGATATACTTGAGAAGCTGCCTACTCTTCAAGATGGAGCATATCCTTGGATTTCAAAGTTGGAAGAAATTACGGTGGGAACACAGTCTGCCATAGGAGACATCAAGAGACTTTTGGCTAATCTCCTTGGGATTCCAGGCATGGAAGAAATTTTTCAGAGAGCTGGACTTCATAGATATGTGGGGACTGCAGTGAACGATCCTGAATTGTTGGCTGCAAGTAGGAATCGGCTGTGGAGAGCACTGAGAGATACGTTTCCAACCAATGTGCATCCTGACAACATTCTGATTGACCCACTAGGACAACAAGAAAATCCGAGAGCCTACGTGTCAAGAGTTCATCAAGTGTGGAGAAATATTACCGGAAATGATCCAGATGTGAGTCAAATTGAGCAGTCAATCTTGAGAGCTAAACTACAGATGGGACTGCCCTTACCGGTAAGGAGCAAACTGGCAGAAGTGGTTGGACTTGGGAGCATGACAAAAGGTGTCTATACAGATCATATAGCCCATCAAGTGGATCTGTACCGGAAAAAGGAACACAACCAGAAAGAACAGGACCAAGAAACTCTCAGAAAACTCAATCAAATACAATTGGTGGAGAATAAGAAGGAGAAAAAACAAGCTCTGGTGATGCAGAATCAGGGTAAACCAAATCAACAATCACTGCCACAGCTTCAACCAAACCAGTTCCAACCACAATTGTATCAGACACCAATAGCGGTACCAGTTGTTTCATATCCACAGCCAGTTTCTGGACAGAGACAGAATTGGAGAGGAAGAGGACGAGAAGGTTCAGGAAGAGGAAGAGGAGGAAGATTCAAGCCACACTTCCAGCAATCTTCAGAAGTGTGTTATAATTGTGGACAGGTTGGTCATTTTGCCCGTGAGTGTAATGGGCCAGAAGGAAACACCAGAGGGAATTTCAGAGGAAGATACAGGAGCCAGTCAAGATCATCTGGAGGACCGGTGAACCCTTATAGGGGCCCGGAGCAAGGATTCTAGAGGTGCCCAGAAGATCCGAAAGGGGGTGTCAGCTGGTAGCATCAGGACCGGAAAAAGATCCAACAATTGAGGTGAAAGTAAACAAACGACCATTGGAAGTGATGGCGGATAGCGGAGCTGCTTTTACCTGTGTTCGGCCTGAAGATGCTACACATCTCCCTATGTCCAATCAACTAATTAGGACAATCGGATTTGAGGGAGTGAAACAGCTGATTCCTCTTACGGAACCAATTGAGCTCTGCTATGAAAATCAGAAAATTACAATACCCATACTAGTATCAGAACATACACCTATTGCATTGTTGGGAAGAGATGCATTGTGTAAATTGAACTGTACAATAAAATGTACACCAGACGGCTGTCTGGTAGAGATGCCAAAGGAAAAAGTTTACCAATTGTCGATGACGACTGAGATGGATTCTTCTTCAGTATTCTGGATTGGAAATCTCAGTGAAGATTTTTGAAGCAGGCTAAGATATGGGAGAAATTCATTGTGACAAACATGCCAGATGCGAGGCTTCCAGAATATCCATCTCATTGTACGCTCAAGTATTTCAAGAATGCTGCCCAATCGGACTCAGAGGAATGGTTGAGTCATCAACCAAAGAAAGTTCAACTCAGCTCATGTTGCATAATTTTAGGACCACAAGGAGCAGCTATGAAGATAAACACAGACGATTATCTGGATAAAGAATTTGAGATTGAGAAGAGTGTGCCACATGTGACCTTGTTGGTTTCTGAAGGCTATGAGCAGAAGCAAATAGGAGAAATGATGACAGAAGCAGAGAAAGCTGTTTTCATACCGATGAAAGAGAATTTGGCGATCTGGAGGACTGAAGATCATCGATTTCTCAAAATCATGATTTCGGCTCAAGGACAAGGAGAGCCACAAGCTGTACGGATAACACACGAATCTATTTGCAGTGTGAAGATGGATTCAGACCCTATGAAAGAGGAGATGTTGCAACAAGTTCCAGAATTTCTGTGGTCTCAACACAGTACCGATATTGGACTTGTGAAATCAGCCCAACCGGTGAAAGTTGAACTTCGACCAGGAGCCAGACCTCCTTGGAAGAATCAGTATCCATTGAAAGATGAAGCAATCCAAGGAATTGAACCAGAAATTGAAGGACTTTCGAAAGCAAGTGTTTTGAAGACAATAGAAAAAATCGTTAGAGTAGCAATCAATTATTGTTTTGGAGAAACCATGATGATTTAGGAAGCTATGGGTTAGCTAATGTTGTAAAAGGGGAGATTAGGATAAAGATCACAAAGGAGTAGAGTTTTTGGGAACCATATTTTCTTGAATAGATTGGCTATGTCATAGGTAGGTGCATAATCTGTCTGAAAAATGTTTGATTGTTATTCTTGGTTACATTCATATACCAAGTGGTGCATAAGATGTTCAACTAAGCTAAAAGATGCTCAGTCGGTTGCAAAGTTATTGTGTAAAGAAGTCATCAGCAGGTGGGAATTTCCCGATTTAATATCCTCAGAAAATGGGAAAGAGTTTTGTGAATAAATCAGTGAAATGGGTTTTTGAAAAAAAAAAAAAAATTAGAGAAAGATAAAATTGGAAAAAGTCAGACTAAAATGTTATGAAAACTAGGGTTGAAATAACTCTAGGAAATTTGGAATATCTGATTGTGGGATGATTATATTATTGTGATGAATCAAAGGGGGGAAATGGAATTCATATCATTTTTGGAATTCTTATATTATTGCTGATATTGATGTTTTAATTTGCATGTGTTGTTTTGCAAAATATACTGTTTGGTATTTTCTTTTCTTCCAGAAGCATATGGGGGAATATGTAGAGGGACTCAAATACTCAAACATGGACAATATGAATGGACTGGAGGAAGTGGAACAAGGAAGGAGTGGAAATGTTCCGATTCCATCATCAACGTCACATTGAAAGACGACACTGTGGAGGAGATGAAGTGTAGTGGACTACATTCCAGTGTTATATTCTTTCTGTATTAATTTTTGAAGAATTATGTTTTCTGTGTTGGGTACATGTGGGGACCTCAGATGTTTTTGTTTATTTCGTTGAAGTTTAGGGATATGGGGTCTAGGCAAGGAAAGAGAGAATCCACAGGAGGGTCCGATGGGTCGACCAGCCTGAATGTGGACATTTTGATTGTATTTTGTTTGCTGGGGGTTTTCATATGTATTCAATTGCATCATAGCTTAAAATGTATTCATGAAGATGTATGAATTGATCTGGAGTACTTAGGTGGTCGCCTAGGGCAGAGGGGCCGTGAGAGAATTTTCCTGTCTTGACTGATTGATGGATATTTGGAATGAAAGCTGCCAGACAGGTTTTTCGCTCTTACACTCCATGACAATTTATTTACACTCCATGACAATTTATTTACACTCCATGACAATTTATTTACACTCCATGACAATTTATTTACACTCCATGACAATTTATTTACACTCCATGACAATTTATTTACACTCCATAATAATGTATTTACACTACATACAAAAATGTGTCTATATAAACATGTGTTTAATCTCCATAAATTTGGTTTATTGTTAAAGTTACTCAAGAGCAACAATTGTTATTTGTCATAATCCTATTCTTTTTGTTTTCGAGACTTAATTAGTCTCGAAGGGGGGAAATATGTAGTATCTTAAGAGTCTAGGATTGTGCTGACGTTTACAAAATTGTGTAACAGCTGAACTTTGCTCTACTTTGTTGTAACATCTGGAAAGCATTACTGATGTTCATGGAAAGAGGAGATGGGGAGTGAGGGAGAAAAGACTAGGGATTGTTTTTTTTTAGAATCACACCATAATACGTCATAAAGGATATAAAACCATGTCTTGAACAATAGAATAAGGAGAATAGCTAATCAGATTGGCTCGGGCTGTTTTCTAGATATCTGCAGGTATCTGTCAAAATTCGATGCTGTAAACTCTTTGTTATAATAAACCTTTATAATCAAAGTACAGTGTCGGTGGATCTTCTTATCATCACAAGCATGGACCAGCAAAGGTGTTTCTTTTAGGCACTACAACGGCGTCTCCAGACTCTGTCACGTCTGTCACGTGCTCAGTGTGAACCTGCTTTCATCTGTGAAGAGCACAGGGCGCCAGTGGCGAATTTGCCAATCTTGGTGTTCTCTGGCAAATGCCAAACGTCCTGCACGGTGTTGGGCTGTAAGCACAACCCCCACCTGTGGACGTCGGGCCCTCATACCACCCTCATGGAGTCTGTTTCTGACCGTTTGAGCAGACACATGCACATTTGTGACCTGCTGGAGGTCATTTTGCAGGGCTCTGGCAGTGCTCCTCCTGCTCCTCCTTGCACAAAGGTGGAGGTAGCGGTCCTGCTGCTGGGTTGTTGCCCTCCTACGGCCTCCTCCACGTCTCCTGATGTACTGGCCTGTCTCCTGGTAGCGCCTCCATGCTCTGGACACTACGCTGACAGACACAGCAAACCTTCTTGCCACAGCTCGCATTGATGTGCCATCCTGGATGAGCTGCACTACCTGAGCCACTTGTGTGGGTTGTAAACTCCGTCTCATGCTACCACTAGAGTGAAAGCACCGCCAGCATTCAAAAGTGACCAAAACATCAGCCAGGAAGCATAGGAACTGAGAAGTGGTCTGTGGTCACCACCTGCAGAACCACTTCTTTATTGGGGGTGTCTTGCTAATTGCCTATAATTTCCACCTGTTGTCTATTCCATTTGCACAACAGCATGTGAAATTTATTGTCAGTCAGTGTTGCTTCCTAAGTGGTCAGTTTGATTTCACAGAAGTGTGATTGACTTGGAGTTACATTGTGTTGTTTAAGTGTTCCCTTTATTTTTTTGAGCAGTGTATATATACAGTACCAGTCAAAAGTTTGGACATACCTACTCATTCAAGGGTTTTTCTTTATTTTTACTATTTTCTACATTGTAGAATAATAGTGAAGACATCAAAACTATGAAAAAACACATATGGAATCATGTAGTAACCCAAAAAGTGTTAAACAAATGAAAATATATTTTATATTTGAGATTCTTTAAAGTAGCCACCCTTTGCCTTGATGACAGTTTGCACACTCTTGGCATTCTCTCAACCAGCTTCATGAGGTAGTCACCTGGAATGCATTTCAATTAACAGGTGTGCCTTCTTAAAAGTTCATTTGTGGAATTTCTTTCCTTCTTAATGCGTTTGAGCCAATCAGTTGTGTTGTGACAAGGTAGGGGTGGTATACAGAAGATAGTCCTATTTGGTAAAAGACCAAGTCCATATTATGGCAAGAACAGCTCAAATAAGCAAAGAGAAATGACAGTCCATCATTACCTTAAGACATGAATGTCAGTCAATCCGAAACATTTCAAGAACTTTTAACGTTTCTTCAAGTGCAGTCGCAAAAACCATCAAGCGCTATGATGAAACTGGCTCTCATGAGGACTGACACAGGAAAGGAAGACCCAGAGTTACCTCTGCTGCATAGGATAAGTTCATTAGAGTTACCAGCCTCAGAAATCGTCATTTAACTGCATCTCAGATTGCAGCCCAAATAAATTATTCACAGAGTTCAAGTAACAGACACATCTCAACATCAACTGTTCAGAGGAGACTGCATGAATCAGGCCTTCATTGTCGAATTGCTGTGAAGAAACCACTACTAAAAGACACCAATAATAAGAAGAGACTTGCTTGGGCCAAGAAACACCAGCAATGGCCTTTAGACCGGTGGAAATCTGTCCTTTAGTCTGATGAGTCCAGATTTGAGATTTTTGGTTCCAACCGCCATGTCGCTGTGAGACGCAGAGTAGGTGAACAGATAATCTCCGCATGTGTGGTTCCCACCGTGAAGCATGGAGGAGGTTTGATGGTGTGGGAGTGCTTTGCTGGTGACACTGTCTGTGATTTATTTAGAATTCAAGGCACACTTAACCAGCATGGCTACCACAGCATTCTGCAGCGATACGCAATCCCATCTGGTTTGCGCTTAGTTGGACTATCATTTGTTTTTCAACAGGACAATGACCCAACACACCTCCAGGTTGTGTAAGGGCTATTTGACCAAGAGGGAGAGTGATGGAGTGCGGCATCAGATGACCTGGCCTCCACAATCACCTGACCTCAACCCAATTGAGATGGTTTGGGATGAGTTGGACCGCAGAGTGAAGGAAAAGCAGCCAACAAGTGCTCAGCATTTGTGGGAACTCCTTCAAGACTGTTGGAAAAGCATTCCAGGTGAAGCTGGTTGAGCGAATGCAAAGACTGTGCAAAGCTGTCATCAAGACAAAGGGTGGCTACTTTGAAGAATCTCAAATCTAAAATATATTTTGATTCGTTTAACACTTTTTTGGTTACTACATGATTCCATATGTGTTATTTCATTGTTTTGATGACTTCACTATTATTCTACAATGTAGAAAATAGTAAAAAATAAAGAAAAACCCTTGAATGAGTAGGTGTGTCCACATTTGACTGGTAGTGTACATTTAGAAAATGTAAAAAAAAACAATGTATTATTAGCTAGCTAGCTACAGCAGGCCACTATGTGTAGGCGAATGAACTGCTTGTTAGCTAGCTAGCTAAACAACTTTACATACAGCACTATAGCGATGTGAAATATCATCAGATAGTTAACTTCATATTAGCTTGTTATCTTGATGTAGGCCTATTTATCATTGTAAATTAAAAACGCATGCTCCAAATGCATTTGTACATAACATCAATGGAAGAGGGTGAAAGGATTTTCTGCTCCAGCTGTCAGAAAATGGTATAGGTGTACTAGTTAGTTAGGGCATGTTGTCGAATGACATTATGAAAATATTCTCCAGTTTTAGTCCATATAGTGAAAAAAAACGATGAAGACTGAGAGAGATAATAGTTAGGGCTGTCTAATTATTTATTTATTTTTGGGGGGGTAGATCAGCTCTAATATTGGAGATGGAAGTTACAATCTATCAATGTAATTGTCTGCATCACTTCCAATCCCCCATATGTTTTTTCTCTCTCGCATATATATATACATACATACATACATACATACATACACATATACTATACATACACATATATATATATATATATATACACACTGCTCAAAAAAATTAAGGGAACACTAAAATAACACATCTTAGATCTAAATGAATGAAATAATCTTATTAAATACTTTTTTATTTACATAGTTGAATGTGCTGACAACAAAATCACACAAAAATTATCAATGGAAATCAAATTTATCAACCCATGGAGGTCTGGATTTGGAGTCACCCTCAAAATTAAAGTGGAAAACCACACTACAGGCTGATCCAACTTTTATGTAATGTCCTTAAAACAAGTCAACATGAGGCTAGGTAGTGTGTGTGGCCTCCACGTGCCTGTATGACCTCCCTACGCCTGGGCATGCTCCTGATGAGGTGGCGGATGGTCTCCTGTGGGATCTCCTCCCAGACCTGGACTAAAGCATCCGCCAACTCCTGGACAGTCTGTGATGCAACGTGATGTTGGTGGATGGAGCGAGACATGATGTCCCAGATGTGCTCAATTGGATTCAGGTCTGGGGAACGGGCGTGCCAGTCCATAGCATCAATGCCTTCCTCTTGCAGGAACTGCTGACACACTCCAGCCACATGAGGTCTAGCATTGTCTTGCATTAGGAGGAACCCAGGGCCAACCGCACCAGCATATGGTCTCACAAGGGGTCTGAGGATCTCATCTCGGTACCTAATGGCAGTCAGGCTACCTATGGCGAGCACATGGAGGGCTGTGCGGCCCCCCAAAGAAATGCCACCCCACACCATGACTGACCCACTGCCAAACCGGTCATGCTGGAGGATGTTGCAGGCAGCAGAACGTTCTCCACGGCGTCTCCAGACTCTGTCACGTCTGTCACATGTGCTCAGTGTGGACTTTGCCAATCTTGGTGTTCTCTGGCAAATGCCAAACGTCCTGCACGGTGTTGGGCTGTAAGCATAACCCCCACCTGTGGACGTCGGGCCCTCATACCACCCTCATGGAGTCTGTTTCTGACCGTTTGAGCAGACACATGTACATTTGTGGCCTGCTGGAGGTCATTTTGCAGGGCTCTGGCAGTGCTCCTCCTGCTCCTCCTTGCACAAAGGCGGAGGTAGCAGTCCTGCTGCTGGGTTGTTGCCCTCCTACGGCCTCCTCCACGTCTCCTGATGTACTGGCCTGTCTCATGGTAGCGCCTCCATGCTCTGGACACTACGCTGACAGACACAGCAAACCTTCTTGCCACAGCTCGCATTGATGTGACATCCTGGATGAGCTGCACTACCTGAGCCACTTGTGTGGGTTGTAGACTCCGTCTCATGCTACCACTAGAGTGAAAGCACTGCCAGCATTCAAAAGTGACCAAAACATCAGCCAGGAAGCATAGGAACTGAGAAGTGGTCTGTGGTCACCTGAAAAACCTGTCCTTTATTGGGGGTGTCTTGCTAATTGCCTATATTTTCCACCTGTTGTCTATTCCATTTGCACAACAGCATGTGAAATGTATTGTCAATCAGTGTTGCTTCCTAAGTGGACAGTTTGATTTCACAGAAGTGTGATTGACTTGGAGTTACATTGTGTTGTGTAAGTGTTCCCTTAATTTTTTTGGGCAGTGTATATATATAAATATATATATATATATATATATATATATATATATATATAACACACACACTCAGCAAAAAAAGAAATGTCCTGTCATTGTCAACTGCGTTTATTTTCAGCAAACTTAACATAAATATTTGTATGACCATAACAAGATTCAACAACTGAGACATAAACTGAACAAGTTCCACCGACATGTGACTAACAGAAATTGAATAATGTGTCCCTGAACAAAGGGGGGGGGGGGCAAAAAAAAAGTAACAGTCAGTATCTGATGTGGCCACCAGCTGCATTAAGTACAGCAGTGCATCTCCTCCTCATGGACTGCACCAGATTTGCCAGTTCTTGCTGTGAGATGTTACCCCACTCTTCCACCAAGGCACCTGCAAGTTCCCGGACATTTCTGGGGGGAATGGCCCCGGCCCTAGCCCTCACCCTCCGATCCAACAGGTCCCAGACGTGCTCAATGGGATTGAGATCCGGGCTCGTCGCTGGCCATGGCAGAACACTAACATTCCTGTCTTGCAAGAAATCACACACAAAACAAGCAGTATGGCTGGTGGCATTGTCATGCTGGAGGGTCATGTCAGGATGAGTTGCAGGAAGGGTACCACATAAGGGAGGAGGATGTCTTCCCTGTAACGCACAGCGTTGAGACCGCCCCAGACCATGACGGACCCTCCACCTCCAAATCGATCCCGCTCCAGAGTACAGGCCTCGGTGTAACGTTCATTCCATCGACGATAAACGCAAATCCAACCATCACCCTTGGTGAGACAAAACCGCAACTCGTCAGTGAAGAGCACTTTTTGCCAGTCCTGTCTGGTCCAGCGACGGTGGGTTTGTGCCCATAGGCGACGTTGTTGCCGGTGATGTCTGGTGAGGATCTGCCTTACTATAGAGGCGAAGGAAACACACACCTATTTAGGCGAGGTGCTGGCTAATGGAGTAGAACACTTGAAAAAGAAAAGGAAAGCCGCACACTCTAGTAGCTCAGATGCAATAATTTAATAACCTAATAACCAATGTTTCGACAGACAAGCTGTCTTCATCAGGGTATAATGACAAACACTGCGGGTCAAGAGTTTATATAGTGTCAAAGGACACACGCAGGTGTCTGTAATCATGGCCGGGTGTGGCCTAATAGCATTGGTTAATTCACAGATAAACAGAACATACAAAAAACATGGATAGCATACGATCATAGATACAACTTGGCTACATAGGCCCACAAACATTTACAATGAATAGCAAAATCACAATAATCACAAGAATGGCTTCAAATCAAAGTCTACGTTGAGACCGAAGGGAGCAAGGGTCTTTAAATTAAAGATCCAGGCAGCCTCTCGTTTTAACAATAAGTTGTCGAGGTCACCCCCTCTCCTAGGGAGGGTGAAATGTTCGATGCCGATATAACGTAGGGACAAAATCGAGTGGTTCGCTTCCTAAAAGTGGGCAGCGACTGGGTATGTCGAGTTTTTGCACCTAATGGTGCTCAGAGATTCGTACTTTTAATTCGCGCTTTGTTTTACCCACATAATGTTTACCACAAGGACAAGTTATAAGATAAATAACTGCCTTAGTGGAGCACGTAATAACACCTTTGATTGGGATCTGTTTCCCTGTTTGGGGGTGTTTAAAGGATCTACATTTGTAAGTGCCATTGCATTGAGCGCAGCCGTTACACTTGTAGTTTCCATCCGGTAGAGGCGCAAATAAACGTTGTGCAGGGATATTTAGGGGTGGTAAATCCGAGTTTACCAATTGATCTCTGAGGTTTCTGCCCGCGAGAACACAACCAATGGAGGGTCCGAAAACACATTACCAATACTGTCATCGGATCTTAGAATGTGCCAATGTTAGTGAACGATTCCCTTAATTTGTTCAGAGCACTTTGAATAGAGTGTAGTTAGAACGCAAGAATGCTTATTTTTGCGAGACTGTCCCTGAAAGAGGTCAAGTCTCGATTTGTTTTGAATTTTCTCAATGGCAGTATTAATCTGACCATTTTTGTACCCCCTCTCCTTGAATTTTCTTTGCGTCGCAGCCATATTTCGGTCGAAATCTGATTGTTTTTTACATATTCTTTTGATTCGACAGAATTGGCTGTAGGGCAAACTATTTTTCTAGGGAAGCGGGTGACAACTATCAGCCCTCAACAAACTGTTACGATCAGTAGGTTTCCTGTAAAGATCAGTGTACAGAACATTATCCTCACACAAAATCAGAAGATCAAGGAAACTGATTTGACGTGTGTCAGATTCCATAGTAAACCTCATGTGCTCAGAACAAGAGTTAAGAAAAGCATGGAATGCCTGGAGCTGTTTTAAATCACCCCTCCATAGAACAAAAATATAATCAATGTACCGTTTCCAAATAATAATGTTAGGCAAGAAAACATTTTTGAGAGGATTGAAAACTACTGTCAGAGTCAGTAGAAAGGCCTCTTTAGTATCCTAAGTTTTCATATTTGTGACCTTAATTGCCTACCGTCTGTATGCTGTTAGTGTCTTAAGGACCGTTCCACAGGTGCATGTTCATTAATGGTTTATGGTTCATTGAACAAGCATGGGAAACAGTGTTTAAACCCTTTACAATAAATATCTGTGAAGTTATTTGGAATTTTACAAATTATCTTTGAAAGACAGGGTCCTGGAAAAGGGACGTTTCTTTTTTTGCTGAGTTTACATTTCATTTTTATAAAATATATTTCCCTTTATTACTTTCCAACCCCACCACCCCTTCCCTAATTGGAGTAAACTAGTGAACAACAACGCATAGGCCTCTACTTCCAGCTTATACAGACTATATACATTTTATGGACACAGTCAATTTTACAATAATTCTATTTTATTTGTTTTTACTCCTGAACTTCCTCTACCCTCAACCTCTCCGATCATTATCATGATGTCCATCCGGTTTGCTTCTATATGCCATATCTTTCTAACTGTGCTCTTTCACAAAAGCGCTCAACCTATAACCTATATACTTATTATGGACACAGTATGCTTTACATTAGTTATCTTGTTATTAATGGTGGTTAGTTGTTATTAGTCCCATCCTTCAGCTCCATTCAACACCTCCCATCTATCTTTTAACACTATCCATATAGGATTTCTATTTGCCATATATATTTCAACTGTACTGTGATGTTTCACAAAAGTACTGAACCCTTCTATTCTCATTGCTTCTACAGATGGTAAATTGAAAATAAACATTTTTATTAAAAGTATTATTATATTATTGACTTTTCAGATCACCCCGTAGTACTATCTGCAGGGTTAGCTCCAGGTAAATATTGCAATTCTTCAGCCATTCCTGGACCTGTGACCAAAAACAAGCTACAAATGGACAGTACCAAAACAAATGATCTAATGATTCTGTCTCTTCACAGCAAAATCTGCAGAGCTGGGAAGATTGTATCCCCCATATAAATAACATTCTATTGGTAACAAGAATTTTGTATAATACATTTAAATTGAAAAATTATACGTTTTGAATCCGGCGTCGTTTTGCGTATCAGTTCATAAACACAATGCCATGGAATCGGTACGTCAAAAATCTCTTCCCAACTATTTTGCAATCTATATGGGACGGCTGTCAATCCTTTGGTCCTTAAATGAAACTGGTATACTTTTTTATTTATCACAATTTTCTTTAACCAATTATGGTCTTTAATGCAGGGCCGACAGACAAGTTCCTTACTTTTTCCCCCTTCCACTTTCCTCTTCCAATTTTGCAGTAATGCTGCAATTAGTTGGTTGTAATTTTGGGTAGAGCAGATATTTACATATGTTTTTGTTAGCTGCATGTGCGACATAACTCCACCAGTCCTACCTATGATATCATTTAAGAAGATTATACCTTTTAAAAATATTTTTTTTTAAATAATGGTTTTTTATCAATTACTATATTTGAGTTTAACAACAATATTTTTTTGAATTTGCAACCAACTTTCTTTGGCTTGTTTTAGAAATAGTGATATTTGGGAGATTATTTCCTTTTCAAATAACTGAAAGTGAGAGGTTGTAATCTGAATAAAGGGGAAAAGGCCATTCTTGAACATGAGGTGAGACAATCTTACTAATTTGCTAGACAACCAGTTCGGATTTAAGTATACCTTTTGTATGACTGAAACTTTTAGTGATGGGTCTAATGCTTTAATATTTAATAATTTCTGTCCTCCGAATTCATATTCATTATATAAATAGGCCCTTTTAATTTTGTCTGGCTTTCCGTTCCAAATCAAATGGAATCTTTTTTTCTCATATAATTTAAACAACTGTTCGCTAGGCGTAGGCAAGACCATAAGCAAATAGGTAAACTGGGATAATACTAAAGAGTTAATCAGGGTGATTTTTTTCACAAATAGACAGGTATTTACCTTTCCATGGTAGCAAGATCGTATCTATTTTTGCTAACTTTCTATTAACATTTATTGGAGTGAGATCATTTATTTCATTTGGGATATGTATTCCGAGTATATCCACATCACCATCAGACCATTTTATTGGTAAACTACATGGTAATATAACATTTTTTTTTTTTAGTGGTCCAGTACGTAATATAGTACATTTATCATAATTTGGTTGTAATCCAGAGAGGTTAGAAAATGTATCTAGATCCTCTATGAGGCTGTGAAGGGATTCAAGTTGTGGATTTAAAAGAAAACGTACAATGACACCTTTGTTTTTAAGCCCTGGATTTCTAATCCCTTGATATTATTGTTGGATCTGATTTTAAGAGCTAACATTTCAATGGCCATAATAAATAGATATGCCGATAGTGGACAACCTTGTTTAACTCCTCTTGACAGTTTAAAACTTTTGGAGAAATAGCCATTATTTACTATTTTACACCTAGGGTTACTATACATGATCTTAACCCATTTTGGAAGAGATTCTCCAAAATTGAAATGCTCCAGGCATTTATATATAAACTCCAGTTGTACTTTATCAAATGCCCTTTCAAAGTCTGCTATGAATAGCAGACCTGGTTTCCCAGATTATTTTTCAGTGTTCTATTGTTTCCAGTACTTGCTTTATATTATCTCCAATGTATCGTACATGTAAAAAACCTGTCTGATTAGAATGAATAATGTCCGACAATACCTTTTTAATTCTATGCGCTATACCAGGGGTGTCAAACTCATTTTAGCTCAGGGGCCACATGGAGGAAAATCTATTCCCAAGTGGGCCGGACCGGAAAAATCATGGTATATATAACTTAAAAACAACAACTTCAGATTGTTTTCTTTGTTTTAATACGATCAACATACAACATAAAGCTGGAGCCTGAGGACAGTGTGTCCAAAATAGTACAAGCACAACATCACTATTAATCATAAAACACGTCAAGTTTATTTGAAAATTCTAAAGAAAAAGAACACACAAACACACAATGCCTCAGTGATTAACAGAACTGTTTCACAGATCACAGAACTATATCAGGGTGTCATTTCTCAGGCAGAAATGTAGATAAAAATAATGAAATCCTGTTCCCCAAACAAGTGCAAGAACCACAGAGTCAAGAATAGGTTAAATATACAAATAAAATAAAATCAATTAAAAACAATAGCACATCAATATAAAAACATATAAACATAAAGCTGGAGCCTGAGGACAGTGTCCAAAAGCACAACATCACTATTAATCATAAAACACCTCAAGTTATTTGAAAGTTCTGAGGACAAAGAACACACAAACACACAATGCCTCAGTGATTAACAGAACTGTTTCACAGATCACAGAACTATATCAGGGTGTCATTTCTCAGGCAGAAATGTAGATAAAAATAATGAAATCCTGTTCCCCAAACAAGTGCAAGAACCACAGAGTCAAGAATAGGTTAAATATACAAATAAAATAAAATCAATTAAAAACAATAGCACATCAACATAAAAACATAAACATAAATCTGAAAGCGTTGCTCAAACTCCCGTAACAGTCCCGTTATTTTATCTTTGAACCGCTTCATGTATGCCACATGTTGGGTCGCGCACAAATTTTTCAGACAGGGGAAGTGAGCTGCATCACCACCGGCAAGTTGCGTCTCCCACAATGACAGCTTCAACCTGAAAGAACGTATGCTGTCATAATACTGCGTGACAACTTTGTTGCGCCCTTGCAGCTGTTCAGGTGCTCTAACATCTGCGGAATGAAATTCTAACACTGGTTTGCCCTTCTCTTCCATGAACTGTTCAATTTCTTCTCGTAAATCAAAGAAACGCCTCAGCACAGCACCTCGGCTTAACCATCTTACCTCAGTGTGGTATGGCAGGCCATAGATGTGGTCTTTCTCTCTGAGAAGGCTGTCAAACTGACGGTGATTCAGGCTTCTGGATCGGATGGAATTAACAGTTTGGATGACCACCTTCATGACGTTATCCATCTTTAATGACTTGCAACACAAAGCCTCCTGGTGCAAAATACAGTGAAAAGTCAAAAATCACGTCCTCCATTTGCAGATTGCACTTTCTCTCTGAACTTTGTCACAACGCCTGCTTTTTTCCCGATCATTGAGGGCGCACCATCTGTAGCCAGGCTGACAGCGCGGGACCAGTCCACTCCGACCCTATCCAGCGCGCCCGACGAGTGCGGTAAAAATATCAGCTGCTGTCGTTGTATCTGTCATCGGCACCAACTCCACGAACTCCTCGGTGACGGTCAATGTGTCATCAACTCCGCGGATGAAAATGGCCAGTTGTGCAACATCTGTAATGTCCGTGCTTTCATCAATTGCAACCAAAACGCAATAAATGACTTTACTTTTTGCTTCAACTGGCTGTCCAAATCCACTGAAAGATCGGAAATCCTGTCTGCAACTGTGTTTCTTGTCAGGCTGATATTTGCAAAAGCCTGCCGCTTTTCAGGGCACACAATCTCCGCTGCCTTCATCATGCATGTTTTTACAAATTCACCCTCACTAAATGGTTTTGAAGCCACTGCGATTTCATTAGCAATGAGGTAGCTAGCTTTCACTGCAGCGTCACTGATGTCTCGGCTGTGAGTAAACACAGACTGCTGTTTCTTCAGACCCGCCAACAGTTCATTCACCTTCTCTCATCTCCGCTGTCCTTGAAAGTTGTCATATTTGTCGGCATGAAGACTCACATAGTGGCGACGAAGGTTATATTCTTTCAGCACTGCAACATGCTCTGAACACACCAAACATACAGCTTTCCCATTCAATTCCGTGAATAAATAGGATGACCATTTTTCTTGGAACACACTGCGTCCACTTTTCTCTTTTTTGACAGAGACATATTGGGGCAATGAGGGTGCCAAAGCACATAATGTTAAAAGTAGAAGCCGTAATAAATATCGCGGGCAAAACAAAGTAGCTCATTGGCTGCACGTGCTTGACCTACTTGCTCTGCCCCGGTATAAACAGTTTGCTTGCTTAACACAATTGCTATTGCGCCATCCAGTGGACGGAATTGGAACAGCAGTTTATTTTATTGAAAAATTGCAGCGCATTTTTATACTTTACAATTTTATTTATTTATTTTTTATTTATTTATTTTAATCATCTCGCGGGCCGGATTAAACCCGTTTGCGGGCCTGATTCGGCCTGCGGGCCGGACATTTGACACCCCTGCGCTATACATTTTGCTAGAATTCTTGCATCACAACACTGAAGTGTAAGGGGCCTCCAATTTTTTAAATGGACTGGATCTTTATATTTCCCACTTGTATCCTGTTTCAGTAATAATGAAATCAGACCTTCTTCTTGAGTGTCTGATAATCTACCATTTACATAGGAGTGGTTAAAACATGCTAATAACAGTCCTCTGAGTATATCAAAAAAGGTTTCGTATACAGTGGGGGAAAAAAGTATTTAGTCAGCCACCAATTGTGCAAGTTCTCCCACTTAAAAAGATGAGAGAGGCCTGTAATTTTCATCATAGGTACACGTCAACTATGACAGACAAATTGAGAATTTTCTTTCCAGAAAATCACATTGTAGGATTTTTTATGAATTTATTTGCAAATTATGGTGGAAAATAAGTATTTGGTCACCTACAAACAAGCAAGATTTCTGGCTCTCACAGACCTGTAACTTCCCAAAGACACCGCCCGGGCAACGAAGGAGTGGCTTCGTAAGAAGCATTTCAAGGTCCTGGAGTGGCCTAGCCAGTCTCCAGATCTCAACCCCATAGAAAATCTTTGGAGGGAGTTGAAAGTCCGTGTTGCCCAGCGACAGCCCCAAAACATCACTGCTCTAGAGGAGATCTGCATGGAGGAATGGGCCAGAAAACGTTTGACCTGTGTCATTGCCAACAAAGGGTATATAACAAAGTATTGAGAAACTTTTGTTATTGACCAAATACATATTTTCCACCATAATTTGCAAATAAATTCATTAAAAATCCTACAATGTGATTTTCTGGAGAAAAAAATTCTCATTTTGTCTGTCATAGTTGACGTGTACCTATGATGAAAATTACAGGCCTCTCTCATCTTTTTAAGTGGGAGAACTTGCACAATTGGTGGCTGACTAAATACTTTTTTCCCCCCACTGTACATTTACATTTGACATTTTAGTCATTTAGCAGAAGCTCTTATCCAGAGCTACTTACAGTTAGTGAATGCATACATGTATTATTATTATTTTTTTTCCCATACTGGCCCCCCGTGGGAAACGAACCCACATCCCTGCCGGCCAAACCCTCCCCTAGTTCAAATGCTGTCACACCTCAGCTTCTCGACGCACTCCAACGCACTGCGGACCACTTTGACTCCAGTGTAAAGATCGTTTTCTTTTGCCTGGAGTAATTTGTTTGGAGGATCGAGAAGACTGAGGATTCTGTGCACCATGGTGGTCCGTCTCCGCCTTCAGCTGCCCTGTAGCCTCGAGTCTTACTTCTGTGTTGTTCAAACGCGTGCACTCGATGTCTGAGAGGAACTTCACAATGCTGTCACAACTTTTAACAACCACTGACACAGTAGCCAGGTGTCCCCTTCTCCTTTGGCCTTGTTTAGGTACTTTGACGACGGCAATTTCTGATATCCATCGTGGCAGTGACAGATTTGCTGGTTTCGAGTTAGCTAAATAGGCTAAGGCTAATAACACTAACATTTTTTACAGCTAGCTAAGAAGCTAACTAAACTCTGTAGTGGTGGGGCGTGAGGCAGAGTTCAGTGAAGCAGCTTCAATGGTAAATTTGACCCCGCCCTTATAAATAAAAATCAAATATTACAGGCGGAGGCATATCACGTTATTCACTTAGCCTACCACAGATGAGAAGCGTTTTTCCCCGCTCTTTATGGAAAGGAGTCATACCTAACCGCCCCAGTGGCTTTCCATAGCCCCCCTACACACACCGCGGTGCGCTCTGTCCATTGTGCTGACACAGCGCAGTGGAGATACAGATTTTGCGCCAACTTGTCAATCACAATCATTTGCAATTTTTATATAGGGACATAAAACCAAAACTGAAGTGGCACAAGTTTCACCTGAGGGGGCTAAGACCCCTTTTGCCCCCTCGTGGAGCCGGTCCGATCCTAACATGTGCACAGTGATGTGCCAAATCGGTGATTTAATACATTTTTATTAGGTAAGCATTAGAAAAAGCAGACTCAATATTTGCAGCCTTAGGTGGTAATATCTCTCTAGGAGTTGACCATCGTCAGTATTGTGAGATAATTCTAATGTTAAGGAAAGATTTGAATGGAGTAAGCTGATCCAAGAGCAGTGCTCCCTTTCTTTCGATCCTATAAGTATCGACACATGCGCCAACGACACACTTAGCGACCATTCTCTCTGCGTGGTGTTTTGGGAAATGCATGTTACATCTTCGGCCATTGTAGGAAAGATGCATCATTAAAACACTCATAAGCCTAAATTCCATTGCTATCGGGAAACTTGGCCCTGGACAGTACAATTCCCTTGACGTGCCACTTTAAAGTCCCCGTCTTGTGACTGTCGAATTTGTATAGCACCTCATCACACATAACACGGCACTGCTATCATCCTCTTTTACCACTTCACCAAATCTTTCTAAACATTAGACTACTGTTCTGGCCCTCCCTTCTATTTATTTTAAACTCTCCATTTCACAGCATTTCTCTTATTGAATTAAACTCCGACATTGTCCTTTTTGCCTCAGTGGATCGACTTTAAGCATTTGGCATGTATTTGGCACGCTACAGTTAGGCTATAAAACTTAGGCTAAAGGCGTCTGCATGCTTCCCATCCGAAACAGTTCGAAACAGTTACTGCATATATTTACGCCACTTCGTCGGTGATTCACATTTTTTCACTTGAGAAATAGTACACCCAACATCTTAGTTAGATATAAAATTGTGCGAAGACCTCCGGCAACAATGTCAGAATTAATTACAGACTTCTTGAGTTATCTTAGATTAATTCAGACTATTTTGAGGAGGGACAAACAGTACTATTGCCGTTTTTTTAAAAGCTAAGGTCTTTTAAGGGAGTATGCGAGGCACAGACGTACACTTCGCCTAGCCGAGTTCTGCTAGGAATAAACCGAACCTAGTATGCAGATGCCTTTAGGTAACGCTAGATGAAAATAATGAAAGAAAAACCTAAATGTAGCCTACAGATATGAAATGCACAAGAAATATACTGTACATTCATGGATTTTTTTATGCATTGTTTTCTCTTTATTCAACCCGCCCTTCATCCACACAATATTTCATTATCCTAAACCCGCCCGCCCCGTGTTTATAACCGCGGGGACTGCGGGTTATGAACTAACCCATTCATCACTAAAGCCTCAGAAAGAAGGGCAGTGATTGGTAGATGGGCAACAATAACAAATCAGACGTTGAATATCTCTTTAAGCATGGTCAAGTTAATAATTATGCTGTGGGTGATGTATTAAACCACCCAGACACATCAAAGATACAGTCGTCATTCTGAACTGAGCTGCAGGGCAGGAAGGAAACTGCTCAGGAATGTCACCATGAGGCTATTAGTGATTTTAAAATAGCTATGGAGTTCAATGGCTGTGATGGGAGAAAACAGAGGATGGATCAACAACATTGTAGTGACTCCACAATATTAACCTAAATGACAGAGTGAAAAGAAGAATAAACATACAGAATAAAAAATATTCCAAAACATACATCCTGTATGCAACAAGGCACTAAAGTAATACTGCAAAAAAAAAACACAGCAAAGGAATACACTTTTTGGCCTAAATGTAAAGCCTTATGTTTGGGGCAAATCCAACACAACACATCACTGAGTAACTGACTCTTTATTTTCAAGCATGGTGGTGGCTGCATCGTGGTATGGGTATGCTTGACATCGGCAAAGACTGGGGAGTTTTTCAGGATAAAAAGGTAGCGGGATGGAGCTAAGCAGGCAAAATCCTAGAGGAAAACCTACTATAGTCTGCTTTACCAGACACTGGGAGAGGAGTTCACCTTTCAGAAAGACAATAACCTACAACACAAGGCCAAATCTACACTGGAGTTGTTTACCAAGAAGACAGTGAACGTGGCCAAGTTTCAGTTGTAATTATTTTATTTCTTTATGTATTATTATAATTTAATTTTTTTAGGGGGTAGATCAGCTTTAATATTGCAGATAGATTGTAGCTTCCATCAATGTAATTGTCTGCATCACATCCAATCACCCATATATTTTTGGGTAAAGAAATGATCAGTCTATAATTTTAATGGTAGGTTTATTTGAACAGTGAGACAGAATAACAACAAAAAAATCCAGAAAAACGTATGTCAAAAATGTTATAAATTGATTTGCATTTTAATGAGGGAAATAAGTATTTGACCCCCTCTCAATCAGAAAGATTTCTGGCTCCCAGGTGTCTTTTATACAGGTAACGAGCAGATTTTTTTATACAGTTTGTTACCTGTATAAAAGACACCTGTCCACAGAAGCAATCAATCAATCAGATTCCAAACTCTCCACCATGGCCAAGACAAAGAGCTCTCCAAGGATGTCAGGGACAAGATTGTAGACCTACACAAGGCTGGAATGGCTTACAAGACCATCGCCAAGCAGCTTGGTGAGAAGGTGACAACAGTTGGTGCGATTATTCGCAAATGGAAGAAACACAAAATAACTGTCAATCTCCCTCGGCCTGGGGCTCCATGCAAGATCTCACCTCGGGGAGTTGCAATGATCATGAGAACGGTGAGGAATCAGCCCAGAACTACACGGGAGGATCTTGTCAATGATCTCAAGGCAGCTGGGACTATAGTCACCAAGAAAACAATTGGTAACACATTACGCCGTGAAGGACTGAAATCCTGCAGTGCCCGCAAGGTCCCCCTGCTCAAGAAAGCACATATACAGGCCCTTCTGAAGTTTGCCAATGAACATCTGAATGATTCAGAGGAGAACTGGGTGAAAGTGTTGTGGTCAGATGAGACCAAAATCGAGCTCTTTGGCATCAACTCAACTCGCCGTGTTTGGAGGAGGAGCAATGCTGCCTATGACCCCAAGAACACCATCCCCACCGTCAAACATGGAGGTGGAAACTTTGGGGGTGTTTTTCTGCTAAGGGGACAGGACAACTTCACCACATCAAAGGGACAATGGACGGGGCCACGTACCATCAAATCTTGGGTGAGAACCTCCTTCCCTCAGCCAGGGCATTGAAAATGGGTCGTGGATGGTTATTCCAGCATGACAATGACCCAAAACACACGGCCAAGGCAACAAAGGAGTGGCTCAAGAAGAAGCACATTAAGGTCCTGGAGTGGCCTAGCCAGTCTCCAGACCTTAATCCCATAGAAAATCTGTGGAGGGAGCTGAAGGTTCGAGTTGCCAAACGTTAGCCTCAAAACCTTAATGACTTGGAGAAGATCTGCAAAGAGGAGTGGAACAAAATCCCTCCTGAGATGTGTGCAAACCTGGTGGCCAACTACAAGAATGTCTGACCTCTGTGATTGCCAGCAGGGGTTTTGCCACCAAGTACTAAGTCATGTTTTGCAGAGGGGTCAAATACTTATTTCCCTCATTAAAATGCAAATCAATTTATAACATTTTTGACATGTGTTTATCTGGATTTTTTTGTTGTTATTCTGTCTCTCACTTTTCAAATAAACCTACCATTAAAATTATAGACTGATCATGTCTTTGTCAGTGGGCAAACTTACAAAATCAGCAGGGGATCAAATACTTTTTTCCCCTCACTGTACATACACATATAAATACATAAATATATACATACATATGCGTCCTTAAAAAAATATAAAATAAATCCTTTATTACTTTCTTACCCTACCACCCCTCCCCTAAGTGGAGTAAACAAGTGAACAACAACGCTTAGGCCTCTACTTCCAGCTTATACATACTATATACATTTTATGGACACAGTCTATTTTACAATAGTTCTATTTTGTTTGTTTTTACTCCTGTCCTTCCTCTACCCTCAGCCTCTCCGATCATTACCATGATGTCCATCCGGTTTGCTTCTATATGCCATATCTTTCAAACTGTGCTCTTTAACAAAAGTTCTTAACCTATAACCTATATACGTCTTACGGACACAGTATGTTTTACATTAGTTATCTTGTTATTAATGGTTTTTAGTTGTTATTAGTCCCAACCTTCAGCTCCATTCAACCCCTCCCATCTATTTCTTAACACCATCCATATTGGATTTCTAATTGCCATATATTTTTCAACTGTGCTGTGATGTTTCACAAAAGTTCTGAACCTTTCTATTCTCATTGTTTCTACAGATTGTAAATTAAAAATCATTTTTTTGCTAAAAGTATTATTATATTATTTATCGACTGACTATGACTTTTCAGATCACCTAGTAGTGCTATCTGCAGGGTTAGCTCCAGGTAAATATTGCAATTCTTCAGCCATTCCTGGACCTGTGACCAAAAACAAGCTACAAATTGACAGTACCAAAACAAATGATCTAATGATTCTGTCTCTTAACAGCAAAATTTGCAAAGCTGGGAAGGTTGTATCCCCCATATAAATAACATTATATTGTTTGCAAGAAATTTGTATAATAATGTAAATTGAAAAATTATAAGTTTTGAATCTGGCGTCGTTTTGCGTATCAGTTCATAAACCTTGTGCCATGGAATCGGTACGTCAAAAATCTCTTGCCAACTATTTTGCAATCTATATGGCACGGCTGTACATTTTGGAATCCTTAAATGAAACTGTTATACTTTTTTATTTATCACAATTTTCATTAAACAATTATGGTCTTTAATGCAGGGCCGACAGACAAGTTCCTTACTTTTTCCCCCTTCCACTTTCCTCTTCCATTTTTGCAGTAATGCTGCAATTAGTTGGTTGTAATTTTGGGTAGAGCAGACATTTCCATATGTTTTTGTTAGCTGCATGTGCGACATAACTCCACCAGTCCTACCTATGATATAATTTACGAAGATTATACCTTTTTGCATTTTTATTTTATGTTATGTTTTATTTATCAATTAGTATATTTGAGTTTAACCACAACATTTGTTATATTATTTGTTCTGTCCTTTCTGGTGGATTAAATTGAAATTGCAACCAACTTTCTATGGCTTGTTTTAGAAAGAGCAATATTTGGGAGATGCTTTCCTTTTCAAATAACTGAAAGTGAGAGGTTGTAATCTGAATAAAGGGAAAAAGGCCATTCTTGAGCATTGGGTGAGACATTCTTACTAATTTGCTAGAGAACCAGTTCGGATTTAAGTATAACTTTTGTATGACTGAAGCTTTTAGTGAGAGGTCTAATGCTTTAATATTTAATCATTTCTACTCACCGAATTCATATTCATTATACAAATAGGCCCGTTTAATTTTGTCTGGCTTGCTGTTCCAAATTAAATGGAATCTTTTTTTATCATATAATTGAAAAAACTGTTCGTTAGGTGTAGGCAAGACCATAAGGAAATAGGTAAACTGGGATATCACTAAAGAGTTAATCAGGGGGATTTTTCCACAAATAGACAGGTATTTACCTCTCCATGGTAGCAAGATCTTATCTATTTTTGCTAACTTTCTATAAAAAATGTATTGGAGTGAGATCATTTATTTATTTCGGGATATGTATACCGAGTATATCCACATCACCATCAGACCATTTTATTGGTAAACTACACGGTAATGTAAAAGTTGTATTTTTTAGTGATCCAATACATAATATAGTACACATATCATAATTTGGTTGTAATCCAGAGAGGTTAGAAAAATTATCTAGATCCTCTATGAAGCTGTGGGGATCCAAGTTGTGGATTTAAAAGAAAACATGAATCATGTAAAAAACCTGTCTGATTAGAATGAATAATGTCCGACAATACCTTTTTAATTCTATGCGCTATACATTTTGCTAGAATTTTTGCATCACAACACTGAAGTGTAAGGGGACTCAAAAAATTTTTATGGACTGGATCTTTATATTTCCCACTTGTATCCTGTTTCAGTAATAATGAAATCAGGCCTTCTTGTTGAGTGTCTGATAATCTACCATTTACATAGGAGTGGTTAAAACATGCTATTAACGGTCCTCTGAGTATATCAAAAAAGGTTTGGTATAACTCAACTGGAATGCCATCCAGCCCTGGAGTTTTCCCGGACTTAAAGGCTTTAATTGCATCAAGAAGTTCCTCCTCTGTAATTTGGCTTTCACATGAATCTTTCTGTACGGCTGTTATTTTTACATTAGCGATATAATTTTTTCCCCATACAATTAGCTTCGGTTAGAGGAGATGGAGGAGACTGAAATGAAAACATGTGCTTAAAGTACTTTGCTTCCTCTTTCAAAATATAATTTGTTGAATCATGGGTGACTCCGTCATTTGTAACCAGTTTCAGTAAATTATTTTTGGTAGCATTTCTATGTTGAAGATTAAAAAAAGAATTTGGTGCATTTTTCCCCATATTCCATTCATATTTTTTATAATATATTACACTTGATCTTTCTTGAATAAGTTCCTCCATTTCTTTTTGTTTTTCCTCTAACTTATTCTGAGCCTCTATGGTACAGTTTTTATTGCTATCTATCTGTTCTGTTAGACCTTCTATTTCCTTTGTTAGTATGGACTCTTTTGACCTAAATTGCTTTTGTTTTAGAGATGGGTACTGAATTGCATGGCCTCTAAAAGGCACATTTAAAAGTGTCCCATACAATAAGGGGATTTGCTGTACCCATGTTATGAAGTAAAAATGCAGTTATAAATTCATCTGTCCTAGTTAAAAACAAGTTATCACCCAATAAGCTTTGATAAAATTTCCAATATCCTCGCCCACGTGGAAATTCAGTAAGAGTCATGTATATGCCAATTATCTGATGGTCCAACCGCATTCTGTCCCCTATCAACAATTGTTAAACTTTTGATGACTAGCTTGATTGAGCCTCCGCCATGTATATCTCACTAAGTCACGATATTTAAGCCTCCATATATCCACTAGTTCCAATATATCCATGATTTCATTATTTCCTTAAGAGCATGAGGGTGATAGTTTGTAGTGGGATTTCCTTTATGGTCCATTGAGGTATTTAAAACAGTATTATAATCTCCCACCATAATAATAGAGTCTTGTATTGCTTGCAGGGTTGATAATTTATTATATATATTTTCAAAGAATCATTATTTGGTCCGTAAAGGTTAATGAGCCATATCTGTTTATGGTCCAATAACATATTTAAAATCATCCATCTACAGTGCCTTGCAAAAGCATTCATCCCCCCTTGGCGTATTTCCTATTTTGTTGCATTACAACCTATAATTTAAATTGATTTTTATTTGGATTTCATGTAATGGACATACACAAAATAGTCCAAATTGGTGAAGTGAAATGAAAAAAATAACTTGTTTCAAAAAATTATACAAAATAAATAACGGAAAAGTGGATTTTTTCACACTCAGGGTCTTCTAAGTCAGCTAGGAGGATGTTAATTTCTCAATGAAGTATTGCTTTTTTTGAAAACACAATAAAAACGGGAAAAGGATTAAATTAGGAATATTATATAATTCATCTATTAAATCGCACATAGGGCTGTAAGTAGGTGACAGCAAATACAGTGGGGAAAAAAAGTATTTAGTCAGCCACCAATTGTGCAAGTTCTCCCACTTAAAAAGATGAGAGAGGCCTGTAATTTTCATCATAGGTACACGTCAACTATGACAGACAAAATGAGAAAAAAAATCCAGAAAAATCACATTGTAGGATTTTTAATGAATTTATTTGCAAATTATGGTGGAAAATAAGTATTTGGTCAATAACAAAAGTTTCTCAATACTTTGTTATATACCCTTTGTTGGCAATGACACAGGTCAAACGTTTTCTGTAAGTCTTCACAAGGTTTTCACACACTGTTGCTGGTATTTTGGCCCATTCCTCCATGCAGATCTCCTCTAGAGCAGTGATGTTTTGGGGCTGTCGCTGGGCAACACAGACTTTCAACTCCCTCCAAAGATTTTCTATGGGGTTGAGATCTGGAGACTGGCTAGGCCACTCCAGGACCTTGAAATGCTTCTTACGAAGCCACTCCTTCGTTGCCCAGGCGGTGTGTTTGGGATCATTGTCATGCTGAAAGACCCAGCCACGTTTCATCTTCAATGCCCTTGCTGATGGAAGGAGGTTTTCACTCAAAATCTCACGATACATGGCCCCATTCATTCTTTCCTTTACACGGATCAGTCATCCTGGTCCCTTTGCAGAAAAACAGCTCCCAAAGCATGATGTTTCCACCCCCATGCTTCACAGTAGGTATGGTGTTCTTTGGATGCAACTCAGCATTCTTTGTCCTCCAAACACGACGAGTTGAGTTTTTACCAAAAAGTTATATTTTGGTTTCATCTGACAAATTCTCCCAATCCTCTTCTGGATCATCCAAATGCATTTTAGCAAACTTCAGACGGGCCTGGACATGTACTGGCTTAAGCAGGGGGACACGTCTGTCACTGCAGGATTTGAGTCCCTGGCGGCGTAGTGTGTTACTGATGGTAGGCTTTGTTACTTTGGTCCCAGCTCTCTGCAGGTCATTCACTAGGTCCCCCGTGTGGTTCTGGGATTTTTGCTCACCATTCTTGTGATCATTTTGACCCCCACGGGGTGAGATCTTGCGTGGAGCCTCAGATCGAGGGGAGATTATCAGTGGTCTTGTATGTCTTCCATTTCCTAATAATTGCTCCCACAGTTGATTTCTTCAAACCAAGCTGCTTACCTATTGCAGATTCAGTCTTCCCAGCCTGGTGCAGGTCTACAATTTTGTTTCTGGTGTCCTTTGACAGCTCTTTGGTCTTGGCCATAGTGGAGTTTGGAGTGTGACTGTTTGAGGTTGTGGACAGGTGTCTTTTATACTGATAACAAGTTCAAACAGGTGCCATTAATACAGGTAACGAGTGGAGGACAGAGGAGCCTCTTAAAGAAGAAGTTACAGGTCTGTGAGAGCCAGAAATCTTGCTTGTTTGCAGGTGACCAAATACTTATTTTCCACCATAATTTGCAAATAAATTCATAAAAAATCCTACAATGTGATTTTCTGGATTATTTTTTTTGAATTTGTCTGTCATAGTTGACGTGTACCTATGATGAAAATTACAGGCCTCTCTCATCTTTTTAAGTGGGAGAACTTGCACAATTGGTGGCTGACTAAATACTTTTTTTCCCCACTGTAGGTACACGTCAACTATGACAGACAAAATGAGGAAAAAAAAATCCAGAAAATCACATTGTAGGATCTTTAATGAATTTATTTGCAAATTATGGTGGAAAATAAGTATTTGGTCAATAACAAAAGTTTCTCAATACTTTGTTATATACCCTTTGTTGGCAATGACACAGGTCAAACGTTTTCTGTAAGTCTTCACAAGGTTTTCACACACTGTTGCTGGTATTTTGGCCCATTCCACCATGCAGATCTCCTCTAGAGCAGTGATGTTTTGGGGCTGTCGCTGGGCAACACGGACTTTCAACTCCCTCCAAAGATTTTCTATGGGGTTGAGATCTGGAGACTGGCTAGGCCACTCCAGGACCTTGAAATGCTTCTTACGAAGCCACTCCTTCGTTGCCCAGGCAGTGTGTTTGGGATCATTGTCATGCTGAAAGACCCAGCCACGTTTCATCTTCAATGCCCTTGCTGATGGAAGGAGGTTTTCACTCAAAATCTCACGATACATGGCCCCATTCATTCTTTCCTTTACACGGATCAGTCGTCCTGGTCCCTTTGCAGAAAAACAGCCCCAAAGCATGATGTTTCCACCCCCATGCTTCACAGTAGGTATGGTGTTCTTTGGATGCAACTCACATTCTTTGTCCTCCAAACACGACGTTGTTGAGTTTTTACCAAAAAGTTATATTTTGGTTTCATCTGACCATATGACATTCTCCCAATCCTCTTCTGGATCATCCAAATGCACTCTAGCAAACTTCAGACGGGCCTGGACATGTACTGGCTTAAGCAGAGGGACACGTCTGGCACTGCAGGATTTGAGTCCCTGGCGTTGTAGTGTGTTACTAATGGTAGGCTTTGTTACTTTGGTCCCAGCTCTCTGCAGGTCATTCACTAGGTCCCCCCGTGTGGTTCTGGGATTTTTGCTCACCGTTCTTGTGATCATTTTGACCCCACGGGGTGAGATCTTGCGTGGAGCCCCAGATCGAGGGAGATTATCAGTGGTCTTGTATGTCTTCCATTTCCTAATAATTGCTCCCACAGTTGATTTCTTCAAACCAAGCTGCTTACCTATTGCAGATTCAGTCTTCCCAGCCTGGTGCAGGTCTACAATTGTGTTTCTGGTGTCCTTTGACAGCTCTTTGGTCTTGGCCATAGTGGAGTTTGGAGTGTGACTGTTTGAGGTTGTGGACAGGTGTCTTTTATACTGATAACAAGTTCAAACAGGTGCCATTAATACAGGTAACGAGTGGAGGACAGAGGAGCCTCTTAAAGAAGAAGTTAAAGGTCTGTGAGAGCCAGAAATCTTGCTTGTTTGTAGGTGACCAAATACTTATTTTCCACCATAATTTGCAAATAAATTCATTAAAAATCCTACAATGTGATTTTCTGGAATTCTTTTTCTCAATTTGTCTGTCATAGTTGACGTGTACCTATGATGAAAATGACAGGCCTCTCTCATCTTTTTAAGTGGGAGAACTTGCACAATTGGTGGCTGACTAAATACTTTTTTTCCCCACTGTATATCTGCACAATCTATGGTGTGACAAGCCAAAAACCTCAGCTTTGATTCTACAGTAAATTCAATTACAGGGCAGACCAAAATATTGAGCATTAAGTCTAAAATGGAATATCACACAATAGAACTTGATCCCATCGTCGAATAGAAATTCTGAATGTTCTTAAAACAGCAAAAACACACTGAGTGTACAAAACATTCTCTTTCCCTGACAGACTGACCAGGTGAACGCCATGATCCCTTATTGATGTCACTTGTTAAATCCACTTCAATCAGTGTAGATAAAGGGAGGAGACCGGTTAAAGAAGGATGTTTAAGCCTTGAAACAAATGAGAAATCGGTTGTGTATGTGTGCCATTCAGAGGGTTAATTGGCAAGACAAAATATTTAAGTGCCTTTGAACAGGGCATGGTAGTAGGTGCCAGGTGCAACGGTTTGTGTCAAGAACTGCAACGCTCCTGGTTATTTCATGATTAACAGTTTCCCGTGTATATCAAGAATTGTCCACCACCCAAAGGACATCCAGCCAACTTGACACAACTGCGGGAAGCATTTGGGTCAAACATTTTTTTTTTGTTGTCATTTAGCAGACACTCTTATCCAGAGGGACTTACAGTTAGTGAGTGCATACATTTTTCATACCGGCCCCCCGTGGGAAACGAACCCACAACCCTGGTGTTGCAAGCGCCATGCTCTACCAACTGAGCTACAGGGGACTACATTATGAATACACCTGACTTGTGTTTTCTCCCCCACCTTGGTCATTTATTTATTTTATTTTATTTAACTAGGCAAGTCAGTTAAGAACAAATTCTTATTTACAATGACGGCCTACACCGGCCAAACCCGGACGACGCTGGGCCAATTGTGCGCTGCCCTATGGGACCAATCATGGCCGGTTGTGATACAGCCTGGAATGGAACCAGGGGGTCTGTAGTGACGCCTCAAGCACTGAGATGCAGTGCCTTAGACCACTGCGCCACTCAGGAGCCCACATGGGCGAGCATCCCAGTGGAACGCTTGACACCTTGTAGAGTCCATGCCCCGACGAATTGAGGGCAAAAGGGAGTGCAACTCAATATTAGGAATGTTTTGTACACTCAGTATATTTTGACTACAGAGTAAACTCTCCTCAAAGGCAAATTCTTCCAGCTTCCACAATTACAGACAGTGGTTGCAAAAGGAAAGACACTGTGTAAACATTCCAATAGTGGATTTGAATGAATTCAACTAAGATTAATTCCATAATGTGGAATGGCAGATTGCTTCATATTAAAGGAATTGTGCAGGAAAAAGCTCTGCCAGCATTTTGAATTGCATTGTCGAGAAGGAATCTGCAAGTAAGCATTTCGTTGGATGGTGTTACCATCAGTATCCTGTACATCGACTAATAAAACTTGCAACTAGCCCCACCATTTGATGATGTCATAAGTATTTAGACACATTTCATGTATGTATTAAAGTTTAGTATTTGGGCCCATATTCCTAGAACACAATGACTACATCAAGCTTGTGAATCTACAAACTAGTTGGATACATTTGGTTGTGTTTCAGATTATATTGTGCCCAATAGGATCTGAATGGTGAATAATGTGTAATTTTGTAAGTAAGAATATAAGATATTTGTGAACACTTTTACATTAATGTGGATACTCCCATGATTATGGATAATCATTAATGAATGATGAGGAGTGAGAAAATTAGAGGAACAAAAATCATACCCCCCCCCAAAAAACTAAAAACAGAAGTATCTTATTTACTCAATTAGAAAGATAATGACACCCGTCATCATTCGCCATACAGTTCCTATTGGGCAAAACATAACCTGAAACAACCAAAACAAGCTATAAATGCATCCAACAAGTTTGTAGAGTCACACGCCTGATGTGGTCATTGTGTGCAAGGAATATGGGACCAAATACTAAACTTTTGACAACTTAACCCACTAAGTGATATGTGTCCAAATACTTATGACATTTTCAAATGGTGGGGAGACTAGACATATAAAGTGCTTTCATTTCTAAATGGTAAATCAGATATGTCTGAAAATACCCTAAAATAAAAGGTGACATTCTGTCATGTAACCTCCTATCAAACATTTGATCTCAAATCCCAAATTGTGGAGAATAGAGACACATTTAAAAATGTTGCATCACTGTCAAAATAAATATGTAGTAGAGTATAATTCAAACACCAAGATTACCCCAATTTTGACTGAAACTATTTAAAACTTACCTATTTCTTCATCAATGCTAAAAACTGGAGTCGATTCCAATCCACTGGTCCTTGTCTCTAAAATAAGATATGCAAAAAAGGATCAGACTTAAAAGGGGCATTCAGAAGTTGATACAGCCATTCTTTGACTTATATTAATGATATGTACCCATTGATTCTTGAAGATTATAACGTATTAATGCCTCATGAGTTTAGATCAACTGTCGTACTCCATTAGAACCAAAAATATAAGCTTCTTTTAGTCAAATGTTTGCAAACAAAGTAAATCTTTTTTAAAAAAACACTGTATAGCCTTAAAACATGGTTAAAACTGTTATTTAAATATCATTGATGTAAGTTCTTGCATCCATAGCTCTGTCTATAAATTGAAAGTGGTTTCATTTCCCCAACCCAATCACTCAGCTTTTTACCAAAACAGGGGAGGGTAGGGTGCTTTGTTATTGTTTCAACCAATTAAGGCTTTAATAAAAAAAAATTACAAGGTCACTGAATAACAAGGAATTGTATAGATTCATCTATTCAAATCGCTCATCAACACCTGATTCTTCCTCCTCAGTGACTGGCCCAAAAGTTTGCACTGGTCTGGCTCTTGATGTACTGTCCCTTGGAGCTGAAAAAAATATTCAAAATATTTGCTAGAGTTCTGACTCTCCTTTCATTAAATATTTATTTTATTTAGAGACAGACAAGAACAGTTAGAGACAGGGAAAGGTGGGATCACACTTGCATGTAATGTATTACGTGCTGTAGGTAGAGGGCACTAGACCGGCCTATTGCACGGCAACAAACGTTTGATATGCTATGATACAGTATGTTTGAAAGGAAAAAGTCATATCAGGGACGAATAAAATGAAACACCTAGACGGGATGAAAGTTACCAAGAGAAGTGGATGTAGTTCACTTCCTGGTTTGAGGAACAAGCTGTCCTCTCTCATCCATTTGTCTCCATCTGAACCTAATACCTGTAGGTTTGTCTTTTTCTTCTTATTTTCCTAAAAAGTGCATTTCAATTATCATGGCTACTAATAAAAGTATCTCACAAGCATGGCTTGCACACATACGGAGCACAAGCAATACCTTTATTTTCACATAAGGTAAAGTGATTTGTCAGCTGAGGAAAGGCACCTGCAGTAGACCCACGTTCTGGGTCACTCACACAGCTAACATGTGTAGATATTCACAAGGATGCTAACAAGTGTACCCTTGTGCCTCATGCTTAATATCATTGATGCCCGTGATCAGGTCATATCACTAAGTCTCCGTTTAAATTTACATTTGTGCCATGTGGCCTCTACTTTGACAAACAAATTGCAATGATAAATCATAACGCTGTGGTCCTGGGGGTGTGTTGGGAATATTTGTGCACGTATGGGAGTTATAGGGGTTATATTACCGGTTCTGGGTTGAGCTCCTTAGCCAGCCTTTTTGCATCGTTAATGGCCACTTCCATTTGGGCTTGTAGGTCCTTCTCTTGGATGAGCTCCTTAGCAAGCCATTCTGCCTTTTTAATAGCCTCATCCAGTTGGTCTTGGGGGTCCTCAGAGGCCATACCATCTCAAAAGAAACATAAAGAGACAACTTCCAATCCTAACACATTCCTTCACATAGTAACCTCCCCTGTCTATGAGAAGAAAAGCTGCATGTCATTGACACCGTGTGTGTTTACTTTGTCCTGCACATAACTAAATGTCTTCATCCTCCTCCACATGCAGACCGACTGATCTACAAATCACTTTTGCATAACAAATAAATACTTATTATTCTTGCAGATCAGTCAGTCTGTCACCATTTACCAACAATGCATTATTAGTCTTTCACTTTCTTTTTCATGTTGTTCTATAACATGTGTGCAACTCCAGTCCTTAAAGGCCACAGTGTCTGCAGGTTTTGGCTCCTCCCTTGTACATGATCAATCAATTTAGGTAATTGACTAGTTAGGACCTCCTCTCACCTGATTGTCTATGTCTTAACAGGATTTCATCAACTCCTTTATGTCCCTCCTAGAGTCCCTCTCTCCTTCTTCCAAGGAGAAGTCACAAGATGAATACAGATTGAGTAGCAATGTGTATTTCTTTGAAGATGCAAAGAGAAAAAAGGTGAATATACAGTTGAAGTCGGAAGTTTACATACACTTATGTTGGAGTCATTAAAACTCGTTTTTCAACCACTCCACAAATTTCTTGTTAACAAACTATAGTTTTGGCAAGTCGGTTAGGACATCTACTTTGTGCATGACACAAGTAATTTTTCCAACAATTGTTTACAGACAGATTATTTCATTTATAATTCACTGTATCACAATTCCAGTGGGTCAGAAGTTTACATACACTAAGTTGACTGTGCCTTTAAACAGCTTGGAAAATTCCAGAAAATGATGTCATGGCTTTAGAAGCTTCTGATAGGCTAATTGACATCATTTGAGTCAATTGGAGGTGTACCTGTGGATGTATTTCAAGGCCTATCTTCAAACTCAGTGCCCCTTGGGAGCAATTTCCAAACGGCTCAAGGTACCACATTCATCTGTACAAACAATGGTATGCAAGTATAAACACCACGGGACCACGCAGCCGTCATACCAAGATGGCGTAGCAGTGCGGTCGTGTATTCTGTTGTGTACTCATGTAAATAGCCAGTTTTTTTTGTTTTTTGTCTTTTTTTTCATATATATTTCTCTCTCTCACTTTCCATCCTTTAACTAAATATACTTTCCTACAACCTGCCTCACCCAATGTGGAACGGATTCTATTATTTCTTTATTTTTATCAAGAACATATGGCTGAAACTAGCCAGCTAGCCAGCTAACTAGCTACTTACTATTAGCCACCGTTAGCAGTCTTCACCACTGTCCATGGCCTGCACTACCTACCAGCCAGCTCTAGCCTGGACAATTATCGGCCAGTCTGCACAGCGTGATATCGACCCAGAGCATATTGGATTTTCTGCCGTTATCACTGAATCGCTAACACCGGATCATCGCAACTAGCTAGCTGCAACCGAATGGCTGTTGTTGGCTAATCACCACTGTCCCGACGCACCAGTTAGCCTCGAGCCAGGCCCATCTCCCGGCTATCTACCTCTCTGTCCACCGGACGGGACCTCCTAGTGTCGACACGGAGCCCCGCCGATCCATCATGACTGGTCTGCCGACGTAATCGTCTGATGTGGTTTCAACAGGCTTCCCGTTGCGACGACCACGAAGATCCATCTGCTAGCCCCGGCCCGCTAGCACGTGCAATCAACAGCCGTGCCTCCTGCTCGCCTGTGCTGTAGCAGCCTACGAACTGCTCCCGGACTTACCTATTGCTGTTCACTGGAACTTATGATCACTCAGCTACACAGCTGATGCCTGCTGGACTGTTCCTTTACATGGTACCCCATCCTGTTTATCTGTTTAGCCTTAGCCCAAACTTTCGTCGCCATTACCAGTTGTTGTCTTAGCCCTCTCGAATAACACCTGTAATTGCGTTATGCCTCTCTCCCATGTCAATATGCCTTGCCTATTGCTGTTCCAGTTAGTTTCTTATTATACAATTTCACTGTAGAGGCCCCAGTCCCACTCAACCAGCCTCAAAGAGCTCCTTTGTCCCACCCCCCATACACGTGGAGACCGGCTCAATCGGTACCTCCAGTGATGCTATCTCTTTCATCGTTACCCAATGCTTAGGTGTACCTCCACTGTACTCATATCCTTCCATATCCTTGTCTGTACATAATGCCCTGAATCTACTCTACAACGCCCGGAAATCTGCCCCTTTTATTCTCTGTACCCAACACACTAGAAGACCAGTTCTTAAAGCCTTTAGCCGTATCCTTACTCTATTCCTCCACTGATCCTCTGGTGATGTAGAGGTTAACCCAGGCCCTGTAGCCCCCTGTATCATTCCTACCTCCCAGGCACTATCATTTGTTGACTTCTGTAACCGTAAAAGCCTTGGTTTCTTGCATGCTAACATCAGAAGCCTCCTCCCCAAGTTTGAGTTATTCACTGCGTTAGCACACTGCCAACCCTGATGTTCTAGCAGTGTCTGAATCTTGACTTAGGAAGGCCACCAAAAATTCAGAAATGTCCATCCCGAACTACAACATTTTCTGTCTAGATAGAACTGCCAAAGGGGGCGGAGTTGCAATCTACTGTAGAGAGAGCCTGCAGAGCTCTATCATACTATCCAGGTCTGTGCCCAAACAGTTTGAGCTTCTACTTCTAAAAATCCACCTTTCCAGAAATAAGTCTCTCACTGTTGCCGCTTGCTACAGACCCCACTCAGCCCCAGTTGTGCCCTGGACACCATATGTGAATTGCTTGCCCCCCATCTATCCACAGAGTTCGTACTGCTTGGTGACCTAAACTGGGATATGCTAAACACCTCGGCCGTCCTACAATCTAAACTAGATGCCCTCAATCTCACACAAATTATCAAGGAACCTACCAGGTACAAGCCTAAATCCGTAAACATGGGCACCCTCATAGATATCATCCTGACTAATTTACCCTCTAAATACACCTCAGCTGTCTTCAACCAGGATCTCAGCGATCACTGCCTCATTGCCTGCGTCCGTAATGGGTCCGCAGTCAAACGACCACCCCTCATCACTGTCAAACGCTCCCTAAAACACTTCAGCGAGCAGGCCTTTCTAATTGACCTGGCCCGGGTATCCTGGATGGATATTGACCTCATTCCGTCAGTAGAGGATGCCTGGATGTTCTTCAAAAGAGCTTTCCTCTCCATCTTAAATAAGCATGCCCATTCAGAACTAAGAACAGATATAGCCCCTGGTTCACCCCAGACTTGACTGCCCTTGACCAGCACAAAAAACATCCTGTGGCGTACTGCATTAGCATCGAACAGCCCCCGCGATATGCAACTTTTCAGGGAAGTCAGGAACCAATATACACAAGCAGTTAGGAAAGCAAAGGCTAGCTTTTTCAAACAGAAATTTGCATCCTGTAGCACTAACTCCAAAAAGTGGAGAATAAGAGCACCTCCTCCCAGCTACCCACTGCACTGCGGCTAGGAAACACTGTCACCACCGATAAATCTACGATAATCGAGAATTTCAATAAGCATTTTGCTACGGCTGGCCATGCTTTCCACCTGGCTATCTCTACCCCGGCCACCAGCTCGGCACCCTCCGCTGCAACCTGCCCATGCCCCCCGCTTCTCCTTCACCCAAATTCAGATAGCTGATGTCCTGAAAGAGCTGCTAAATCTGGACCCCTACAAATCAGCTGGGCTAGACAATCTGGACCCTTTCTTTCTAAAATTAGCTGCCAAAATTTCGCTACCCGTATTACTAGCCTGTTCAACCTCTATTTCGTATCGTCTGAGATCCCCAGAGATTGGAAAGTTGCCGCGGTCATCCCCCTCTTCAAAGGGGGTGACACTCTAGATCCAAACTGTTACAGACCTATATCCATCCTGCCCTGCCTCTCGGAAGTATTTGAAAGCCAAGTTAACAAACAGATCACCGACCATTTCGAATCCCACCATACCTTCTCCGCTATGCAATCTGGTTTCCGACCTGGTCATGGGTGCACCTCAGCCACGCTCAAGGTCCTAAACGATATAATAACCGCAATCGATAAAAGACAGTACTGTGCAGCGGTCTTCATCGACCTGGCCAAGGCTTCTGACTCTGTCAATCACCGCATTCTTATTGGCAGACTAAATAGCCTTGGTTTCTCAAATGGCTGCCTCGCCTGGTTCACCAACTACTTCTCTGATAGAGTTCAATGTGTCAAATCGAGGGCCTGTTGTCTGGACCTCTGGCAGTCTCTATGGGGGTGCCACAGGGTTCAATTCTCGGGCCGACTCTATTCTCTGTGTATATCAATGATGTCGCTCTTGCTGCTGGTGACTGTCAGATCCACCTCTACGCAGACGACACCATTTTGTATACATCTGGCCCTTCATTGGACACGGTGTTAACAAACCTCCAAATGAGCTTCAATGCCATACAACACTCCTTCCGTGGCCTCCAACTGCTCTTAAACACTAGTAAAACTAAATGCATGCTCTTCAATCGAACGCTGCTTGCACCCGCCCGCCCGACTAGAATCACTACTCTCGGCGAGTCTGACTTAGAATATGTGGACAACTACAAATACCTAGGTGTCTGGTTAGACTGTAAACTCTCCTTCCAGACTCACATTAAGCATCTCCAATCCAAAGTTAAATCTAGAATCCGCTTCCTATTTCGCAACAAAGCCTCCTTCACTCATGCTGCTAAATATGCCCTCGTAAAACTGACTATCCTACCGATCCTTGACTTTGGCGATGTCATTTACAAAATAGCTTCCAACACTCTACTCAGCAAATTGGATGTAGTCTATCACAGTGCCATCCGTTTTGTCACCAAAGCCCCATATACTACCCACCATTGTGACCTGTACGCTCTCGTTGGCTGGCCCTCACTACATATTCGTCGCCAAACCCACTGACTCCAGGTCATCTATAAATCCCTTCTAGGCAGATCCCTGCCTTATCGTAGCTCATTGGTCTCCATAGCAACACCCACCCGTAGTATGTGTTCCAGCAGGTATATCTCACTGGTCATCCCCAAAGCTAACGCCTCCTTTGGCCGCCATTCCTTCCAGTTCTCTGCTGCCAATGACTGGAATGAACTGCAAAAATCTCTGAAGCTGGAGACTCTTATCTCCCTCACTAACTTTAAGCATCAGTTGTCAGAGCAGCTTACCGATCACTGCACCTGTACACAGCCCATCTGAAATTAGCCCACCCAACTACCTCATCCCCATATTGTTATTTACATTATTTATTTTGCTAATTTGCACCCCAGTATCTCCATTTGCACATCATCTTCTGCACATCTATCACTCCAGTGTTAATATTAAATTGTATTTATTTTGCACTATGGCCTATTTATTGCCTTACCTCCATAACTTGCTACATTTGCACACACACTGTATATAGATTTTCTATTGTGTTATTGATTTTACGTTTTGTTTATTCCATATGTAACTATGCTTTATCTTGGCCAGGTCGCAGTTGTAAATGAGAACTTGTTCTCAACTGGCTTACCTGGTTAAATAAAGGTTAAATAAAAAATAAAAAAATACAGCTCAGGAAGGAGACGTGTTCTGTCTCCTAGAGATGAATGTGCAAACAATAGTACGCAAGTATAAACACCCTGGGACCACTCAGCCGTCATACCGCTCAGGAAGGAGACGCGTTCTGTCGCCTAGAGATAAATGTACTTTGGTGCGAAAAGTGCAAATCAATCCCAGAACAACAGCAAAGGACCTTGTGAAGATGCTGGAGGAAACAGGTACAAAAGTATCTATATCCACAGTAAAACCAGGTCCTATATCGACATAACCTGAAAGGCCGCTCAGCAAGGAAGAAGCCACTGTTCCAAAACCGCCATAGAAAAGCCAGACTAAGGTTTGTAACTGCACATGGGGACAAAGATCGTACTTTTTGGAGAAATGTCCTCTGGTCTAATTAAACAAAAATAGAACTGTTTGGCAATTATGACCATCGTTATGTTTGGAGGAAAAAGGGGAAGGCTTGCAAGCAGAAGAACACCATATCAACCGTGAAGCACGGGGGTGGCAGAATCGTGCTGTGGGGGTGCTTTGCTGCAGGAGGGACTGGTGCACTTCACAAAATAGATGGCATCATGAGGAAGGAAAATTATGTGGATATATTGAAGCAACAACTCAATACATCAGTCAGGAAGTTAAAGCTTGGTCGCAAATGGTCTTCCAAATGGACAATGACCCCAAGCATACTTCCAAAGTTGTGGCAAAATGGCTTAAGGACAACAAAGTCAAGGTATTGGAGTGGCCATCACAAAGCCCTGACCTCAATCCTATAGAACATTTGTGGGCAGAACTGAAAAAGCATGTGCGAGCAAGGAGGCCTACAAACCTGACTCAGTTACACCAGCTCTGTCAGGAGGAATGGGCCAAAATTCACCCAACGTATTGTGGGAAGCTTGTGGAAGGCTACCCAAAACGTTTGCCCCAAGTTAAACAATTTAAAGGCAATGCTACCAAATACTAATTGAGTATGTAAACTTCTGACCCACTGGGAATGTGATGAAAGCAATGAAAGCTGAAATAAAACACTCTACTATTATTCTGACATTTCACATTCTTAAAATAAAGTATTGATCCTAACTGACCTAAGACAGTGATTTTTTACTAGGATTAAATGTCAGGAATGAATTTAAATGTATTTAGCTAAGGTGTATGTAAACTGTATAGCCTAATGTATAGGTCGCTAAAATAATAAGTGAGAATGATATTCAAATATATGCAACTAATCGACACACTTTAACAAACACAAAACAAATGTGTATACATGCTGTATTTCCTACAACAAGGGACGAACTGGCGACTTACCTGTCCAGGGGCCTGTTGCACAAAAGTAGAATTAAGACATCCGGGATAAATGACTCAGCTGAGCTCAATGAAGCCAAAACATGTGCGTCCAGGCTTAATTGGTTGCACAAAGACCAAGCCAGGATGAGCAGACACGGATTCATTAAGCCAGGTGAAACCAATCCTGGATAGGTGCGCGCTCACGGCTCACTCAAATAGACCCCGCCACAGATCACAGATTAACTGATTTACCATGGCAACTAGAGCCGCGTACTTTTCCCCCGTCGGAAGCACAAATCCTCATGGAGGCATACGAGGAGGTAAAATATATAATTAAGAAGAAAGGCAACACCGCCACAGTGATAAAGCAAAGAGAAAAAGCGTGGCAAAGTATTGCAGACCGCCTGAATGCGTAAGTAGTGCACAATTACACACTCACCGCTCCACTGAAACATCACAATTACAATTCAAATATTTAATTCACATCTCCAAAAATGCAGTTGTACTGTAATTATGAAACGGTTAAATTTTTAATTGAAATGCACTGCAGATATGAGTGAAATTGTGTAAAGTAACTCCATCACACTGTATAAAGCTATGATACATTTTTTGATATTTTTACTGAAAACAAGACAAAAATACCAAGTAATTTTTTGCAGTGTGACTCCATTAAATGTGTGTGTGTGTGTGTGTGTGTGTAGATTAAACATGAACGGGCCAAAACGGACATGGCAGCAGGTCAAAATCAAATACAAGAACATTCTGCAGAATGGTATGGTCCCTGACTAATATTTAACAAAGCACAAGCATATATTGTACCCAGAAGGTGCCTGCTCACACATTGTCTGTACTGTTTTAGCAGTGAAAAAGAATACCCACAGACAAGGCACGGGTGGTGGGTCACCAAAGGCTGACCTTACCCCAGCAGAGGACATGGCCTTGGAGCTAAATAAAGCAGGCCCGTCTTAGAGGGGATCCCTGGGGGGAAAGAGATGAGCATAGGTTCCTCCCAAGATGCCACCCGCTTCATTCAAGGTATGTCCTTCCATCTCTACATGGGATACAACCACATTCATATTGAATCAATTTGGACTGTCTGACTTTGGTTTACCTATTGCCTTGCAGTGTCTGGCAGCACTGTGTTCCTGTTAGAGCCACCAGCACAAGCACCAGACGATGCTGATCCAGTGAGTACTCCATCAAAGGCATACTGTAGGCCTGGCATGTCTTGTCTACTAAGCTTCAATTGAATCCGATTAAATGTGATAGGGTGAAGGCCCCAGTGCAGCAGCAACAGCACATGATGGAGACGATGATGAGGAGGAGACCATCTCTCTGGATTCCAGAAGGCATGAGGTATCATGTTAAGACTGTGAAAGTACTATTTACTCTACAATGGTGAGGAGTCCTCATCAAAATCAAAAAATCTAATTTCTTTTACAGGACCCAGATGCTATACAGTGGGAAAACCAGCCTGGCAACATAGTGCGTATTAATAAAAGGACACCACATCCTGCCAAATTCCAGCTGCGCTAATTGTATTGTGTTCACAGAGCTCACAAGCTATCAGAAAGTTGTATGGCAACCACCTCCGCCGCCAAATAGAACTGGCAGACATAGACATTCAGTACAAGAAGAAAAAGATGGAAAATCTTGCACTGGAGTCCGAAATAAAAAGAGGACAATTAGGAAACTGGACCTTGAAATAAAAAAACTTGAGAGGGAGGTGAGATATGCCTTCAATGTACACTGTATGCTAACTGTAACACAAATGTATTAATCATTATTTTTCTTTCCTCCCCCAGCTCCAAGAAGATGACACAGCTCAAAATAAAAATTAGGTATATTCTCGTAAAGTCAAGTGAGCCATGACATATGAGCTCTTATTGTGAGCACACAGGACGGTGGCATCTTTCTAAGGTTTTTTTATTTTCCCAGCAATCAGTACAACCAAGTCATCGTTATAAGGCATCGCCCTCTTTTTGCCCACCCCCCAGCACCAGGTGTGGCCACTAGCCTATATGAAGGCCCAAAATTGTGTGTTCCTTTCTGCTCTGACAATGGCATGCCCATTCGTGCGAGATGTGGTGGATGAAGAAGCACTTGTGCTGAGGGAGAGCCTTCAGGCGAGAAAGGGTCTTCAGGGACCGGTTGGACCCACTGGCCTTCCCTGATGACCATCTATATGAAAGATACAGGTTTTCTGCAGATGGCATCAGGTATCTATGCAGACTACTGGGTCCCAGGATTAAGCACCGCACTGCACGGAGCCATGCACTGAGTGTGGAGCAAATGGTTTGTGTGGCCTTGCGCTTTTTTTGCTAGTGGAGCCTTCCCTGTACTCAGTGGGGGATGCAGAACAGCTGAACAAGGCCACAATTTGCCGCACAATAAGGAGTGTGTGTCTGGCTATCAAAGCATTAGCAGATGTCTTCATCTCCTTCCCTGGCCACAGAAGACTCTGTGACATCAAAGAGGAGTTCTATAGGATTGCAGGTAAGAGGATCTACAAATTACAGGACAACTGTTAACACATAGTAGGATACTCATTACTTTGTGTGACAGGTTTCCCCAATGTCATTGGTGCAGTGGACTGCACACACATAAGGATAAAAGCCCCCTCAGGTGCCCATGAGGCCGATTTTGTGAATAGGAAATCCTTTCACAGCATTAATGTTCAGGTGAACATAACTTTTTGATATTGTCCATTGACGAACACTCTGCATTGCCAGTGATGTGCATTGATTGGTGTAATATTCCTCATCTTATGATTTCAGATGGTCTGCAATGCTGACTGTGTGATCAGCAATGTTGTGGCAAAATGGCCTGGCTCAGTCCATGACTCCAGAATCTTTCGGGCCTCTGAAATCTATCAGTGCCTATCACAAGGTAAGCCACACAACCCCTATTTATAACCATCATGGCTGTGTCAAGAATATCACTGTGTTTATGAGGTAGTAATGATGAGATTTTGTGTTGACAGGTGAATTCTCTGGTGTGTTGCTGGGAGACAGGGGGTATGGCTGCCAGCCTTTTCTCCTGACACCTTTCACAGACCCCCAGGAAGCACAGCAGGCCTACAACCATGCCCATGCCAGGACCAGGGCCAGAGTTGAAATGACCTTTGGCCTCCTGAAGGCACGCTTTCACTGCCTTCACAAATTAAGGGTCAGCCCTGTTAGGGCATGTGATATTACTGTGGCTTGTGCTGTCCTCCACAATGTGGCCTGCCTGAGGAAGGAGAGGGCCCCCAGAGTGCCACCAGCCATGGACTGGGACAATCCGGCAATCTTCCCTGATGACGACAGTGGTCGGCTGCTGAGGGACCAATATGTGTTGAATTATTTTAGTTAGTATGTGTGCTTTCAATTTTGGTTAAATATATCCTGCGGTGGCAGAGGAATTTGGGTTTTTTGGGTTCGTTTTTTACAAATTTGGCCTCTTATGATGTTTGTGCGGTATACTGTGTGTAATACAAGGCTGCAGGGAGGCTACTGCATCCATTCATTTGTCTGTTCAGTTGATGTGTATGGATTTGTCCTGCATTTATTTTAGTGTGCAGACATGCAGGGTGTGTTATATACAGACCTTTGAATGTGTATGTATCATTTTGTATAATATGCTTGGATTCTGTGCTTTCCATCTTGTAGAGTCACTGTGACTTCAGTTTCGAAAGGAGCTGATGGTTTACCTGCTTTGTTTTGTCCTTATTCAATAAAGGAACATAATGTTACACATTGTGTTTTTATATTCATATGGAATGTGTATTTGTTTATATGACAGAGTACTAGGGCCACACTGAAGAAAAAGGATAAAGTCATAAATTTATGAGGCTGGTTCTTTCTGCAGAAAAGCTACATATTGTTTTTACAGTTTTGATACTTATGACAATGTGATACGTAATATTCTGGCACATCAGCATGTCTTTGTTTATGAAACCATACTGAAGTACAATTTCACGAAATGCCCCACATCTGTCATTTTAACAACTGTCCTCCTTTAAAACAACTGGTTACAATATTATGACTTGTGTTTTTTTCCCCTCTGTGGCCCTAATATTCTATCATTTTATATATAGCCTTATAGTCTATGGGAAACTGTAAATTATCTAATGATAGCAACATCATCTAAAAATCATTTTTTATCCAAAATCATTGAAATTAATGATCACAAACGTTTAAATAATGACAGTGGGTCTAGTTATATGTGATAACAATGTATAGTGAGCAGTGAAATAACTATTGGTTTCCATTTGTGGTGACTGCTGACTGACATTAGGGATGAGATTAAATAGATCCTGGAATTTAGCCTGGTCTGGAGCAGGCTAGCTCCACAGAATAAATCTCCATGGTAATTTATACCATAACATATCCTCCTGCCCCCTATCCATCTTTAGTGCAACCGGATTACGGATCAATTGAGCCAGGATCACCAAGATATCCTGGCTTAATCCCTTATCCTAGTTTTGTGCAACAGGCCCCTGGGTCCAGACCTCTCGTGTGTTGCTAAAAATCTATAAACAATAAATGTCACATGACCGGATGAGTTAACTTTTCTTCTTCTTCTTGTAACTTTCCGTTAGTCTAGAAGCTTTCCGGTGTTTTGCTGCACTTCACAGGTCGACATAGGTATTACACATGATTTATCTCTCTCATAACTGTAGGTGCAGCCCAGTGGAACTCCATAAACTTTCTAGCCATTTCGCACTGACGGTAATTTTAACCCAAGATAGTTTCTAGTGAAAAGGGTGCTTACACTCTAGCCTCTAGCCAGCTCATAGTACAATTCCACCCTATCCTTATTACGGGTTAACATTTTGGTCGTTTTGGTTGGCCAACAATATTTTATGACTACAATGACTGAATACATTACCCCAAATTTGATGCAAAAGGGAAAAAAAACTAAATAATTGGTATTGATGAACATTCTTGTCAATAAAAACGGTTTACACGTTTGTTTTTTGTAAGAAATACGTGGAACTGCAACCGAATAAAACACCATTAGACATCATGCATTGTTTTAATTCATTACATTCTGAAAAGTCTATTCAGAAAAATTGAAAACAGTACATACAGGCATACAACTACAATTCTTAAATAGGGATTAAATAAAGACACAATGTCTATATATTCATAACGTAAAAAAAAAAGGAAATATAGGGTATCACGTTTACGGTTGTTGCAAAGGCTTGTGGTGTAGCCTACTGGTTAAATAAATGTCTTTCGCAAAAAGTAGCACATAAATGTGTGTATTTTCGCACGAATTAAGACACACAAAAACACACAAAATCTGCTGAAATACATTATGTACATACAGTGGCTTGCGAAAGTATTCAACCCCCTTGGCATTTTTCCTACTTTGTTGCCTAACAACCTGGAATTCAAATGGATTTGTTGGGGGTTTGTATCATTTGATTTACACAACATGCCTACCAATTTGAAGATGCAAAATATTTTTTATTGTGAAACAAACAAGAAATAAGAAAAAAAAAAAGAACTTGAGCGTGCATAACTATTCAACCCCCCAAAGTCAATAGTTTGTAGAGCCACCCAAGTCTCTTGAGGTATGCCTCTATAAGCTTGGCACATCTAGCCACTGGGATTTTTGCCCATTCTTCAAGGCAAAACTGCTCCAGCTCCTTCAAGTTGGATGAGTTCCACTAGTGTACAGCAATTTTTAAGTCATTCCACAGATTCTCAGTTGGATTGAGGTCTGGGATTTGACTAGGCCATTCCAAGACATTTAAATGTGTCCCCTTAAACCACTCGAGTGTTGCTTTAGCAGTATGCTTAGGGTCATTGTCCTGCTGGAAGGTGACCATCTGTCCCAGTCTCAAATCTCTGGAAGACTGAAACAGGTTTCCCTCAATAATTTATCTGTATTTAGCACCATTCATCATTCCTTCAATTCTGACCAGTTTCCCAGTTCCTGCCGATGAAAAACATCCCCACAGCATGATGCTGCCACCACCATGCTTCACTGTGGTGATGGTGTTCTCGGGGTGATGAGAGGTGTTGGGTTTGTGCCAGACATAGCGTTTTCCTTGATGGCCAAAAAGCTCAATTTTAGTCTCATCTGACCAGAGTACCTTCTTCCATATGTTTGGGGAGTCTCCCACATTGCTTTTGGTGAACACCAAACGTGTTTGTTTATTTTTTTTCTTCAAGCAATGGCTTTTTTTCTGGCCACTCTTCCGTAAAGCCCAGCTCTGTGGAGTGTACAGCTTAAAGTGGTCCTATGGACAGATACTCCAATCTCCGCTGTGGAGCTTTGCAGCTCCTTCAGGGTTATCTTTGGTCTCTTTGTTGCCTCTCTGATTAATGTCCTCCTTGCCTGGTCCGTTAGTTTTTGTGGGCGGCCCTCTCTTGGCAGGTTTGTTGTGGTGCCATATTCTTTCAATTTTTTAATAATGGATTTAATGGTGCTCCGTGGGATGTTCAAAGTTTCGGATATTTTTTTATAACACAAACCTGATCTGTACTTCTCCACAGCTTTGTCCCTGACCTATTTGGAAAGCTCCTTGGTCTTCATGGTGCTGCTTGCTTGGTGGTGCCCCTTGCTTATTGGTGTTGCAAACTCTGGGGCCTTTCAGAACAGGTATATATATACTGAGATCATGTGACAGATCATGTGACACTTAGATTGCACACAGGTGGACTTTATTTAACTAATTATGTGACTTCTGAAGGTAATTGGTTGCACCAGATCTTATTTAGGGGCTTCATAGCAAAGGGGGTGAATACATATGCACGCACCAATTTTTCGTTATTTATTTTTTAAATTTCACTTCACTAATTTTGACTATTTTGTGTATGTCCATTACATGAAATCCAAATAAAAATCAATTTAAATTACAGGTTGTAATGCAACAAAATAGGAAAAACGCCAAGGGGGATTACTATTTTTGCAAGGCACTGTATATGCACGAATTGAATATGAGATTGTGTTGCAAGGTGAAGACATGGCAGAAGCGGGCCACTTTTTAAAATCTGATCGGAGGAGTTCTCATCCAATAAACATGAAGCATTCTTAGGAAGTTGTTTGGACCCTTGTGCGTTGTGGCTGTCTCTTTCAGAGCTTCTGTTGGCTTGCTTTGAGTGGATTTTTGGACACAGCCCTAATGAGTTTCGGTTGGCTACATTAGATTGGTTACAGACTACGGTTTTAGTGTTTGTGTAGGAGTGTGAACCTAATTAACCTAATCTTTGGTCAAAACCACATTACCTAACCAGGGACAATTGTAGGGGCTGCAGTTATAGGGTATAATAGACTATATATGATAGACTATAGTTTTCTTACTGGTGTCTAAAGAGTGTTAGCCTGGTCCTATCTGATTGTGCTGTAGCCTTTATAGTCAACAGATCTGGGACCAGGTTAGAAGAGTGTATCTCTCTTCTCTATGGTCCCCTATACCACTGTTTCCTGGAAATGCTGATTGCCTTTCTGGTAAACACAGCATTTACATGACCACAGCCTCCAGGCTGTGATGCTCTCTGCAAGAGAATATGTGTGTCTGTGTGCATTGCAAAATCAAAGGATATTCCATCTTCTACAGATGTAGGATCTTAATTTGAGCCAGTTTGCTTCAGCAGGAAAATAATCCTGCAGCAACAGGATAATGAATGGACATTTTTGTAGGGGTTGCTAAATTTTTTGTAAGGGAAAATCAAGTTTGAGATTTACATTAAGTGAGTAGAAATGAGAAGCCTTTTTAAACCTCAAATACACATCAAGTTTTACATTCCCTACATTGCAGGAAGGTTCTCTTGCAACATGGTGATCAAATTAAGATCCTACATCTGTAATCAATCCCCTGAATTAAAAATATTGTTTTCAATATGGAATCACTTTACTTCATATATCCACATATGCCTCAAATATTCACAATCATATCTTAAAACATGTCCAGCATTCGTGGCTACAAAAAATCTAACTGGATGGATGAATCGGATTAATCTGTGATGGATAACAAGTAAAAGTGTACACAGGGCACAAAGAATCATGTAAGACAACATACACAGTGAGAAAGTTTTCCTGTGGCTAACAACTCTGGCTTGGTAGGAGTTCAGCCAATGACCAAACACATCTCCAGGCTGTGTAAGGGCTATTTTACCAAGGAGAGTGATGGAGTGCTGCATCAGATGACCTGGCCTCCACAATCCCCCGACCTCAACCCAATTGAGATGGTTAGGGATGAGTTCGTTCTGTTGCACCTGGACTACTGTTCAGTCATGTGGTCAGGTGCCACGAAGAGGGAGTTAGGAAAATTACAGTTGGCTCAGAACAGGGCAGCACAGCTGGCCCTTAAACGTACACAGGGAGCTAACATTAATGAAATGCATGTCAATCTCTCATGGCTCAAAGTGGAGGAGAGTTTCACTTCATCACTACTTGTTTTTGTAAGAAGTGTTGACAAGCTGAATGCACCGAGCTGCCTGTTTAAACTATTAGCACACAGCTCGGACACCCATGCATACCCCACAAGACACCAGAGGTCTCTTCACAATCCCCAAGTCCAGAACAGACTATGGGAGGTGCACAGTACTACATAGAGCCATGACTACATGGAACTCTATTCCACATCAGGTAACTGATGCAAGCAGTAGAATCAGATTTAAAAAACAGATAAAAAAACACCTTATGGAACAGCGGGGACTGTGAAGAGACACACACAAAGGTACAGACACACGCATACGCACACAAGCGCTAGCACACGCACTCTACACACATGTACATTGGCAGCAGCTAATGGGGTTCCCTAATAAATACAAATACAAACTGTGGGAAGCATTGGAGTCAATATGGGCCAGCATCCCTGTGGAATGCTTTCAACACCTTGTAGAGTCCATGCCCCAACGAATTGAGGCTGTTCTGAGGGCAAAAGGGGGTGCAACTCAATATTAGGAAGGTGTTCTTAATGTTTTGTACACTCAGTGTATATCACATTGCAAATAGTCTCCCAGTACATACTACTGTTTAGGAGTTTGACTGACAGGGGAATGAAGGAGTGCTTATATCTGTTCAGCTTACACTGAGGAACCCTGTTGCATCTGCCTGACGGGAGAAGCTGAAACTCTGGGTGAAATACATGGGAGGGGTCTGACATTATTTTCTTGGCCTGTCTCATGATTGTTTGTTCAAAGACAGTCTGCAGTGACGGATGCTACATCACAGCCATCACCTTCATGTCTGTCTGGACCAGTCGATTGATTTGAGATTTGAAATGAAATAGAATAAAGTGCTCTCTATGAGTCTGTTTGACTCCAAAAACCCTGAACCTACACAGAAAATAAGGCGTTGTTGGACCCTAGAGCATTTGTAAGAGTGGACCTGAGTAATGTCTGGATTATGGACTGGTCAGCAACAGATTTGGGGTCAAAAACCATTTAATTTAACATTTTAGTCATTTAGCAGACGCTCTTATCCAGAGCGACTTACAGTTAGTGAGTGCATACATTATTTTTTTATTTTCCATACCCCCCGTGGGAATCGAACCCACAACCCTGGCGTTGCAAACACCATGCTCTACCAACTGAGCTACATCCCTACCGGCCATTCCCTCCCCTACCCTGGACGACGCTGGGCCAATTGTGCGCCGCCCCATGGGTCTCCCGGTCGCGGTCGGCCACGACAGAGCCTGGATTTCCTCAGTTTGTTGACATTTAGGATGATGTGGTGGTAATCACACCACTGCACAAACCTCTGTATCTCTGACCCATACACAGTAGTGTCAGTGTCTATACATTAGACCCAGAATGGCAGTATCATCTGAAAAACTGGACAATATAGTTATCAGGGTGTCTACTTGTACATTCATTTGTATACACTGAATAGGATGGGTGAACTCTCAGCCTTGGGGGGCACCTAAATGACCTTGGGCTCAGACAGGGTCTTGTTCACTCGGACCTGCTGGGTTTGTGTGTTTTGTCTGACTGAAGCTTACACACCAAAATCTTTTCAAGACACTTCATTACGATGGAGGTCAAAGCAACAGGTCTACAGTCTTTGTTTTCTTTGGGAGAAGGCTTTTGGGGAAGAGGAGTGATGATTGCCTTCTTCCACCGAGGTGGAACCGTGTGGGAATGTACAGACCTCTGAAAGACAGGGACCCAGGCTGGTGTAAGTTCCTCTTCACAAAGCAGAGACGCCATCGGGGCCTGTTGCAGTTTGCTTAAAGACTCTTGTGGCCTCTCTAGGGTTATATTCTAACATGGGGTCACAGCCATCAATAACAATGGAGTTGAGCATGTTAACACACTTGGCAGTCAAACTTTATGTAGAAGTCATTAAGTTAATTTGCCATTGTCTTTTTGTCTGTTGTGCACAGTTGTTTTCAGGTGGGAGTCATATTAGTGATGGATTTTATTGTTAACCTTTGTCCGTGAATATGGTTTGCTGCCCAATTCTACAAGAGTAATTACTGTATATTGAGCCAAACTCAATTTTATTGTCATCATCTGATGACTGTCAAAAAGATGCCATGAGTTAGAATAATCCAACAATTATGTATTGGTAAATGAAAAACTGATAGGCTGTTTGCTGCCCAATTATACAAGAGTAATTATAAATTAGCCTTATTCACAAAACACAATTTTATTGTCAGATGATAGCCAAACAGACGTCATAATGAGTTATAGGCCTAATAATGAAGATTTAGTGTTAATAAATGAAAAACTGGTAGACTAATAACTGACGTCAAAATTACTTTTATTTTCATATTTAGGCTATAAGTGAGGTGTTTGTTGTGTGTTTTGTTAACATTCAAATGGCACAGTATGATTCTCTATCAAGAATAAAGTGCCTTTTAGCTCTCCCAGTCTTATTTCACACGGTCGGGAACTGACCAATAAAAACGTGTTAAGAAACGAAAACACACTCAATCAAAACCATCTAACCAATTACAGAGTGCTGGTGTAACGTCTATCGCTGCTTATCCTCCCACTTCTGTTGACACACCCACTTTCAGACACATTCCACTTATGCAGTTACCCATACTTGGCACTGCGAGCAAGTCCCCATTGAAGTAAAAAATACTGTCAAGGCGTGCTGAAGGTGGGTGTGGTGTAGGAATCATGCGCAGGACACAGAGGCTCAGTCCAAAGGCTTTAGTGCAATAAATATATATCCAACCGAAGCAAAATAAGCCCGAAGGCAAAATGCACGACGCACACAGGCGACAAAACGAATGACGCACAAACATGTGCAAACAACCCTCACAAACACTGGAGGGAAAATGTAGCTCCAAAACACGAAACAGTAGTACAATCACACACAACGACAAGCACACACAACGAGAACTAAATAGGGCACTAACGAGGACTAACAAGACACAGGTGTACAACATCCAGACAAAACCAATCGAACATGAAACATAGATCGGTGGCAGCTAGTACTCCGGGGACGACGACCGCCGAAGCCTGCCCGAACCAGGAGGAGGAGCAGCCTCGGCAAACCGGTGACAGTACCCCCCTTGACGCGCGGCTCCAGCCGTGCGCCGACCCCGGCCTTGGGGGACGACCAGGAGGACGCGGGAGCAGGGCACGCGGGATGGTCCCGGTGGAACTCCGACAGGAGAGATGGGTCTAGGATGTCCCTCCGCGGCACCCAGCACCGCTCCTCCGGGCCGTACCCCTCCCACTCCACGAGATACTGAAGACCCCCATCCGGCGTCTAGAGTCCAAGATGGACCGAACGGTTTACGCCGGAGCCCCCTCGATGTCCAGTGGGGGCGGAGGAGTCTCCCCTATCTCATTGTCCTGGAGTGGACCAGCTACCACCGGCCTGAGAAGAGACACATGGAACGAGGGGTTAATATTCCTATACTCAACAGGTAGATGTAATCTATAACATACCTCGTTCAATCTTCTCAGGACTTTAAAGGGCCCCCACAAACCGCCGACCCAGCTTCCGGCAGGGCAGGCGGAGGGGTAGGTTTCTGGTAGAGAGCCAGACTCGATCTCCGGGTGCGTACACCGGCCCCTCACTGCGGTGGAGATCGGCGCTCGCCTTGTGACGAAGGACGGCCCGCTGCAGGTGGACGTGGGCAGCGTTCCACGTCTCTTCCGAGCGCCTCATCCAATCATCCACCGCAGGGGCCTCGATCTGGCTCTGCTGCCAAGGTGCCAGAACCGGCTGGTACCCTAACACACATTGGAAGGGGGTTAGGTTAGTAGAGGAGTGGCGGAGAGAGTTCTGGGCCATCTCGGCCCAGGGAATGTACCGTGCCCACTCCTCCGGCCGGTCCTGGCAATACGACCTCAGAAACCTACCCACATCCTGGTTGACACGTTCTACCTGCCCGTTACTCTCCGGGTGGTACCCTGAGGTAAGGCTAACCGAGACCCCCAAAGCGCTCCATGAACGCTCTCCAAACACGAGAGGTAAACTGGGGACCTCGATCAGACACTATATCCTCGGGTACCCCGTAATGCCGGGAAGACATGGGTAAATAGGGCCTCAGCGGTCTGTAGGGCAGTAGGAAGACCCGCCATAGGGAGAAGACGACAGGCCTTAGAGAACCGGTCCACAACGACCAGGATGGTGGTATTCCCCTGAGAGAGGGGAAGGTCTGTCACAAAATCCACCGAGAGGTGGGACCATGGTCGTTGTGGAACGGGCAGGGGTTGTAACTTACCCCTGGGCAGATGTCGGGGCGCCTTACACTGGGCACACACCGAGCAGGAGGAGACATAAACCCTCACATCCCTAGCCAAAGTGGGCCACCAGTATTTAGTGCTGAGGCAATGCACCGTCCGGCCGATACCCGGATGTCCAGAGGAGGGTGACGTGTGAGCCCAGTAAATGAGTCGATCCCCGAATCTCGCGCGGAACGTACTTCCGACCCTCAGGACACTGTGGAGGGCTGGGGTCGATGCACAGCACGTCGCTCGATTTCGCATCGACCTCCCACACCACCGGTGCCACTAGGCAAGACTCCGGTAGTATGGGAGTGGGCTCAACGGACCTCTCCTCCGTGTCATACCGCCGGGACAGCGCATCTGCCTTACCATTCTGGGACCCAGGGATGTACGTGATTTTAAATACGAACCTGGTGAGAAACATACTCCATCGAGCCTGGCGAGGGTTCAGTCTCCTCGCTGCCCGGATGTACTCCAGGTTCCGATGGTCAGTCAAAATGAGGAAAGGGTGTTGAGCCCCCTCAAGCCAATGCCTCCACACCTTAAGGGCTTGAACTACAGCTAACAGCTCCCTGTCCCCAACGTCATAGTTACGCTCCGCCGGGCTGAGCTTCTTACTGTAAAAAGCACAGGGGCGGAGTTTAGGTGGCGTGCCGGACCGTTGAGAGAGAACGGCCCCTATACCAGCCTCAGACGCGTCTACCTCGACCTGAAAGGGTAATGCGGGATCCGGATGCGCTAGCACCGGAGCCGACGTAAACAGGTCCTTCAGTCTCCTAAAGGCCCTGTCCGCATCGGCTGACCACTGCAGGCACACCGGACCCCCCTTCAGAAGATACGTGATGGGCGCTGCCACCTGTCCAAAACCCCGGATAAACCTCCGGTAGTAATTCGCAAAGCCCAAAAACTGCTGCACCTCTTTTACAGTAGTTGGGGTTTGCCAATTACGCACAGCGGACACACGATCCACCTCCATTCTCACCCCTGACGCGGACAACCGATAACCCAAAAAGGAGACCGACTCCTGGAAAAACAGACATTTCTCTGCCTTGACATATAGGTCGTGCTCCAACAGCCTCCTCAATACACGCCGCACCAGGGTTATATGCTCGGCTCGGGTAGACGCAGTACACCAGAATGTCATCAATGTATACGACCACCCCTTGTCCCTGCATATCCCGGAAAATGTTATCTACGAAGGATTGGAAGACTGATGGAGCATTCATCAACCCATATGGCATGACGAGATATTCGAAATGACCAGACGTGGTACTAAACGCTGTCTTCCATTCGTCACCCTCCCTAATGCGCACTCAAGTTATACGCGCTCCTGAGATCCAGTTTTGTGAAAAACGCGCTCCATGCAATGACTCCGTCATGGTCGCAATCAGAGGGAGTGGATAACTGTATTTCACAGTAATCTGATTGAGACCACGGTAATCAATGCACGGGCGCAACCCTCCATCTTTCTTTTTCACAAAAAAGAAGCTTGAGGAGGCGGGAGAAGTGGAGGGCCGAATGTATCCCTGTCTCAAAGATTCGGCTATATAAGTCTCCATAGCTTTCCTCTCCTCTTGAGACAAAGGATACACATGGCTCCGTGGGAGCGCTGCTCCTGCCTGGAGATCAATCGCACAATCCCCCTGTCTATGAGGAGGCAACTGCGTCGCCCTAGTTTTACTAAACACGAGTGCTAAATCCCCATATTCAGGCGGAATGTGCAGTGCGGGCACTTGGTTTGGACTTTCCACCGAAGTCGCCCCCACGGAAACACCCAGACATCGCCCCTCGCACTGAGCAGACCACCCATCGAGAGCCCTCTGTTGCCACGAAATAGCAGGGTTATGGGTGCTTAACCAGGAATCCCCAGCACCACTGGAGTACGCAGGAGAGTCGATCAGATACAAATGTATAGTCTCCTCATGACCCCCTGCGCACACATCCGAAGTGGCGCTGTGATCTCCCCTGATCAACCCCGACCCCAACGGACGGCTGTCTAAGGCATGAACGGGAAAAGGTTGGTCAACAGGTAGGAGAGGGATCCTAACTCAAAACAAAACTTCACGATCAACAAAATTCCCAGCTGCGCCTGAATCTACTAGCGCCTTATGCTGGGAATGAGGTGCAACCTGTGGAAAACAAACAGGTATACAAAAGTGTGCAACAGAAAGCTCTGGGTAAGTGGGACGTCTACTCACCTGGGAGGCCCCCAGTGCGTGACCTGTTGTCGTTACTCCCGGAGAACCCTCCCCAGCACCTGGCCGTAGTGTGCCCTCCACGACCGCACTTGGTGCAGGAGACAGCCCCCCGGGCTCTTCCTACTCCGTTCTCTAGCGCCGGCACCCCCGAGCTCCATAGGGCTCGGCTCGGAGGGTGTCGGAGGGCGAATGGACGGACTCCCCTCGGGACGTCCACGGGTGGCCAGCAGGGTGTCCAAACGGATGGACATATCGACCAACTGGTCGAAGGTAAGATGGGTATCCCTGCAGGCCAACTCACGTTAAACGTCCTCTCGTAGGCTACATCGAAAATGGTCGATGAGAGCCCGTTCATTCCACCCTGCATCCGCCGCTAGAGTCCGGTACTCTAGAGCGAACACCTGAGCGCTCCTCCTCCCCTGTCTCAAATGGACCAGACGCTCCCCCGCCGCTTTGCCCTCTGGTGGATGGTCGAACACGGCCTTGAAGCGGCGGGAGAACTCGGCGTAGGTAATGGTGTTGGCGTCCATCTTCCTCCACTCGGCGTTAGCCCACTCCAACGCCTTGCCCGTGAGACAGGAGATGAGGGCGGAAACGCTCTCGTATCCCGAGGGCACCGGGTGTACAGTGGCCAGGTAGAGCTCTACCTGCAGGAGGAACCCCTGACACCCGGCAGCTGTTCCGTCATACGCCCTCGGGAGCGAGAGCCGAATCCCCCCTGGGTTCCGAACCTGGGACTGGTGGACCGACCGATGGGATGGACAGGGTAGGTGGAGGTGTGGGTACACTGCTGGCCTCCCATCGGTGCATGATGTTGATTACCTCCTGTAAAGCGGTCTCCAAGTGTCGGATCTGGTCCTCTTGCCCACGGAGATGCTCCTCGAGCGACACAGGCGTCACTGCCGATCCTGCTGATTCCATTATAGTGGTGTGTGATTCTGTCAAGGCGTGCTGAAGGTGGGTGTGGTGTAGGAATCATGCGCAGGACACAGAGGCTCAGTCCAAAGGCTTTAGTGCAATAAATATATATCCAACCGAAGCAAAATAAGCCCAAAGGCAAAATGCACGACGCACACAGGCGACAAAACGAATGACGCACAAACATGTGCAAACAACCCTCACAAACACTGGAGGGAAAATGTAGCTCCAAAACACGAAACAGTAGTACAATCACACACAACGACAAGCACACACAACGAGAACTAAATAGGGCACTAACGAGGACTAACAAGACACAGGTGTACAACATCCAGACAAAACCAATCGAACATGAAACATAGATCGGTGGCAGCTAGTACTCCGGGGACGACGACCGCCGAAGCCTGCCCGAACCAGGAGGAGGAGCAGCCTCGGCCGAAACCGTGACAAATACACCAAAACGTTTCTTTAAAACACATATTTCGACTATCCGGATATCCCCCCAAAAATTATGTATAGTGATGTCATTTCAAATGCCTATCCCTATAATGAAACAGAAATGTGTTGAGGTTTTACAAATTCTCTGTTTGGGGTCTACAAAGTGCTATTCATGTGACGATCCCGGCTGTCTGAGTCGGGTCCTGTCTGGTGACTAGTGTTCCTGTTCGTAATCTCCAGTTGCCCGAGGGTTCGGGAACGCTCCGGGGAGCGCTCTTGTTTTCCGCACCTGCATCCCATCAGCAATCTGCACACCTGGTCCTGATCATCACCCTTCTTAGGCTCTGGCCCAACATCCAGTTCCTGCCGGATCGTTAGCCATGAACATCTCTCACCCGGAACCTTCACCCAACCTCTGCCTGATGGTCGGCGGCTGCCGAGCCAGTACCGGACCAACCACTGCACCCTCAACAACCCATCCACGCCACCCGCTCTGTTCCCTGGATTATTCAGCCTCACTCGGAATCTATTAATAAACACTCACCTTTGTCTCAACGTACCTTGTCCTGGTCTGCTTCTGGGTTCTGGCTTAGTTAACCGTGACAGAACGATCCGGCCAGTAATGAACCCAGCGGACCTGGACTCTGTTCGCCATGCTATTACCCAGCAGGAGAAGATGTTGGGCCATCATAGCACGGTACTACAGGAGATCGCGTTGTCAGTTCGGAACCTTTCTACCGGTCTGACGGAGGTCCAGAACCAACGCAAGTGTCCGGTGGAGGATCCACTACCGGTTTCACCCATCTCGCCTGCCGCTTCTGAAGCTGTGTCCATCCGTGAGCCCAAGGTTCCGACGCCGGATAAGTATGAGGGGGAGCTGGGAAGATGCCGTTCCTTCCTTATGCAGTGTGGACTAGTGTTCGATCTACAGCCCTACTCTTATGCCACAGACAAGGCTAGGATAGCCTTTGTGATTGAGTTGCTGCGTGGTCGAGCGCTGGAGTGGGCTTCAGCCGTTTGGGAACGACAGGATCCCTGCATGGCTTCATACCAGGGGGTTCACGGCCGAGATGAGGAAGCTCTTCGACCATTCCGTCCGAGGGAGGGACGCAGCTAGCGCCTGTTTTCGCTTCGCCAAGGAACTCGCAGCGTGGCCGACTTCGTGATCGAGTTCAAGACGTTGGCTGTGGAGAGTGGGTGGAGCAGGAGTCTCTGCAAGCGGCCTTTACCAGGGTCTGTCGGAGCAGCTCAAGGATGAGTTGATCTCCTATCCGGAGCCTAGTGACCTGGACAGCTTGGTAGCTTTGTCTATTCGGGTGGATAATCGAGTCCGAGAGCGAAGGAGGGAGAAGCAATGGGGTCCGTCCAATCGATCAGCTTCTCAGTTCCCAGTCGGGTCGGGTGGTGGACCAGAACACGTCGATCATTCTCCACCACAATGGATTAGTGGAGAGGTCCTCTCTCCCGATTCTGAACCCATGCAAGTGGGGCGGCACGGGTTAACCAAGGAGGAGCCGTCAACATAGACGTAAGACCAACTGCTGCCTCTACTGTGGTAGCTCGGGACATTACATCTCCACTTGTTCCCGGCGGTCGTCAAACTGCCCGGCTCGCTAAAGTTGGGAGGACTTTTAGCGAGCCAGTTTCAACCTCTCAGTACCTCTGTCAGACCCCGTTTCCCGGCTACCCTTGTGAACAGGAATCAGAGCTTAGCGCTTAACGCTTTATCGATTCAGGTGCCGATGGAAGCTTTCTTGATGCCGAGTTGGTGGAACAGCTGGGGCTTTCCAAGGAGCAATTGCCGGAAGCCATTAAGCGACCACTCTGAACGGCAGTAGTCTGGCACGTATCACGATGAGGACTGAACCCGGTTAAGATGCGGTTGTCGGGGAATCATTCTGAGATGATTTCATTCTTCATTCTGCCGTCTTCCCATGTTCCTCTGGTCCTTGGATACCCCTGGCTGAAGGAACACAATCCCACGTTCGATTGGGTGACGGGCAAGGTAACGAGTTGGAGCCTTGATTGTCATGCTAACTGTCTCAAGACTGCCTGCCCCCATTCGGTTCCCAGTCAGGTGATTGAGGCTAAACCCCTAGATTTGTCCCTGGTTCCCGAGACATATCACGATTTGGGGGAAGTTTTCAGTAAGCAGAAGGCTCTGTCACTCCCCTCCCCCACCCGACCATATGATTGTGCCATCAACCTGGTTCCTGGAGCTGTCTACCCCAAGGGAAGGTTATACAGTATCTCCCGACCTGAACGTGAGGCGTTGGAGACCTACATCAAGGAGTCCCTAGCTGCTGGTCTCGTTCGTCCCTCGTCATCACCCCTGGGGCTGGATTCTTCTTTGTGGGTAAGAAGGATGGCTCTCTTCGACCGTGTATTGATTATCGGGGGTTGAATGACATCACGGTCAAGAACAAGTATCCCCTGCCCTTGATGAGTGCTGCCTTCGACTCCTTACAGGGTGCTACGGTGTTCACCAAGCTAGACCTACGCAATGCGTATCATCTGGTCCGGATCAGAGAGGGGACGAGTGGTTGGCGGGTTTCAATACACCGATGGGTCACTTCGAGTATCAGGTGATGCCGTTTGGACTGACCAATGCTCCAGCGGTATTCCAGAGTATGGTGAACGACGTCTGAGAGATATGATCGGTCTCTTTGTGTTTGTTTACCTGGATGACATTCTGATCTTCTCGAAGGAACCTTCCGACCACGTCCAGCATGTCCGGCAGGTTCTGCAGCGATTGTTGGAGAATCGCCTGTTCGTGAAGGCCGAGAAATACGAGTTTCACGCCCACACGACATCCTTTCTCGGGTACATCATCTCCAGGGGAGAGATTAGGATGGACCAGGAGAAGGTTAGAGCGGTTCTGGAATGGGCCCAGCCCGGTACGAGATTGCAGCTCCAGAGATTTTTGGGGTTTGCGAATTTCTACCGCAGATTCATCCGGGATTACAGCCGTGTGGCCGCTCCATTAACTGCCTTGACTTCCAGTATCAGGACCTTCAAGTGGAATCCGGAGGCGGATCGTTGCGTTTCTGGATTTGAAGAGGCGATTCACCAACGCACCGATTCTCTCTCAACCGGACACGGCCCGTCAGTTCGTCGTTGAAGTGGGCCGCGTCTGATGTGGGAGTTGGCGCCATCCTGTCGCAGCGATGCTCCACGGACAGTAAACTCCATCCCTGCGCCTACTACTCTCGTCGCCTTTCGCCTGCGGAGAGGAATTACGATGTGGGTAACCGGGAGCTTTCGCGGTGAAACTTGCCTTGGAGGAGTGGCGCCACTGGTTGGAGGCGGAGCAACCGTTTATGGTCTGGACTGACCACAAGAATCTTGCTTACGTGCAATCGGCTAAACGTCTCAACTCCCCGTCAGGCCAGGTGGGCGTTGTTTTTCGGACGATTCAAGTTTTCCCTGACGTTCCGACCTGGATCTAAGAACGGCAAGGCGGACGCCTTGTCCCGGATGTTCTCCAAGACGGAGGAGAGTGGGTCCAAGACCGAGACAATTCTCCCCCGGAACTGCGTCGTGGGAGCAGTTATGTGGAAGATTGAGAGGAGGTGCTGGCGGCCCTTCGGACTCAGCCCGGTCCCGGTAACGGTCCACCCGGTCGGTTGTTTGTGCCTGAGTCGGTTCGTCCTGCTGTCCTCAAATGGTCCCACGCCAGCAAGATGGCTTGTCACCCTGGCGTGGCTCGGACAATGGCGTTTCTTCGCAGACGTTTTTGGTGGCCTGCCATGGCCGAGGATACTCGGGGTTTTGTTGCTGCCTGTCCAGTGTGTGCGCAGAATAAGAGTACCAATCGGCCCAGCTCTGGACTACTTCACCCCCTTCCTATTCCCCGGCGACCATGGTCGCATCTGGCCCTGGACTTCGTCACGGGGTTGCCCGCTTCTGAGGGGAACACGGTCGTTCTGACTATCGTGGACAGATTCAGCAAGTTCGCCCACTTTGTGCCAATTGCCAAGCTTCCCTCTGCCTCGGAGACGTCCGAGATCCTGGTTAGGGAGGTTTTCAGGGTCCACGGTTTGCCCAGTGATATCGTTTCCGACCGTGGCCCTCAGTTTACCTCTGCGGTCTGGAAGTCCTTCTGTTTGGCCATTGGAGCTACTGTCAGTCTCACATCTGGTTTTCACCCCCAATCCAATGGTCAGGCGGAGAGAGCCAACCAGAAGATGGAATCAACGCTACGCTGTCTGGTCTCTTCCAACCCCACCTCCTGGGTCTCTCAGTTGCCTTGGGTTGAGTATGCCCACAATACTCTTCCTACATCTGCCACTGGGATGTCTCCCTTCCAGTGCCTGTATGGCTACCAACCTCCCCTGTTTCCTTCTCAGGAGAAGGAGCTCTCAGTGCCTTCTGTTCAGGCCCATATTCGTCGTTGCCACCGGACCTGGCATCGGGCCAGAAAGGCACTCCTTAGAGTTTCGGACCGGTATCAGCTCCAGGCGAATCGTCGCGGATCCCCGCTCCCACCTATACCATCGGAGATAGGGTTTGGTTGGCCACACGGGATCTTCCGTTACGGACTGAGTCTAGGAAGTTGTTACCGAAGTTCATTGGTCCGTTTGTGGTGGAGAAGGTGATCAATCCAGTGGCAGTTCGACTCAAACTACCGAGACGCTCAGAGTCCATCCCACCTTTCATGTCTCCCTGCCTCAAGCCTGTCTTCCTCAGTCCTCTGTTGCCTCCTCCGCCTCCTCCTCCTCCTCCTCGGATGATCGGAGGTGGTCCTGCCTACACGGTGCGTCGCATCATGGATTCCAGACGAGGCGGGGCCGGGTTTCCAGTATCTCGTGGACTGGGAGGGTATGGCCCTGAAGAGAGGAGTTGGATTCCGCGCGACAGGTCCTAGATGCGGACCTCATCAGTGACTTCTACCGCCTCCATCCTGGCGCTCCGGGAGTCCGCCCGGTGGCGTTCGTCGGAGGGGGTACTGTGACGATCCCGGCTGTCTGAGTCGGGTCCTGTCTGGTGACTAGTGTTCCTGTTCGTAATCTCCAGTTGCCCGAGGGTTCGGGAACGCTCCGGGGAGCGCTCTTGTTTTCCGCACCTGCATCCCATCAGCAATCTGCACACCTGGTCCTGATCATCACCCTTCTTAGGCTCTGGCCCAACATCCAGTTCCTGCCGGATCTCGTTAGCCATGAACATCTCTCACCCGGAACCTTCACCCAACCTCTGCCTGATGGTCGGCGGCTGCCGAGCCAGTACCGGACCAACCACTGCACCCTCAACAACCCATCCACGCCACCCGCTCTGTTCCCTGGATTATTCAGCCTCACTCGGAATCTATTAATAAACACTCACCTTTGTCTCAACGTACCTTGTCCTGGTCTGCTTCTGGGTTCTGGCTTAGTTAACCGTGACAATTCATGTAAAAATGTATGTATTAAATAAGGAAAAGCACATGCTAAATATATAGAGAATCACCTTTAATTAATTTGCAAGTAATTAAAGTATCTCAAGCTTTAATCAGTTTATTCCACACTTCAAGCCAATATTGACACTAAAGTTTGGCAGATTTAAAATTCAATCTAATTAGATGACTCATTTAAATATCAATCGGGTTGCTTTGATGTGATCAAATCAATGTGTAAGTCAATATTTTGTAACTTACCCCAAGAAGAGAGGTCGAGAGGGAGGAGAGGAGCAGACAGCCCAGCAGATGCTTCATCTTTCTGGACTGATATCGTTATGAGACTAGTCACTCAGTCCTTAGAGGATGCGACCCCCCCCCATACACTGTGTTAAAACCACAACTGACACTTGCTCGCTCTAGACTTACTTTTGCACTGAAGTGTTGACCACAGAGCCGCTTCTCTCTCTTTCACTATGTTTCTCTTCCTTCTTTATGTACATAAGTCGTTTTTTGTTAACGCTACACCTTTGAGACAATTTATGCATCCTCTTTCTTGGCCCCTATGAACGAGTTGATTTCAAGTATCTGCATTTTGAACAAGCTTTAGTTGTTGGTTATACACTAAGTATACCAAACATTAGGAACACCTTCCTAATATTGAGTTGCACCCCCCCCCCCCTTTTGCCCTCAGAACAGCCTCAATTTGTCGGGGCATGGGCTCTACAGTGGCTTGCAAAAGTATTCACCCCCCTTGGCATTTTTCCTATTTTGTTGCCTTACAACCTGGAATCAAAATAGATTTTTGGGGGGTTTGTATCAGTTGATTTACACAACATGCCTACCACTTTGAAACAAACAAGAAATAAGAAAAAACTAAAAAACTTGAGCGTACATAACTATTCACCCCCCCCCCCACCCCCAACCAACCACCACCGGCCTGAGAGAGACACATGAAACGAGGGGTTATTACGGTAATCAGGGGGAAGTAAAAACCTATAAGTGACCTCGTTGATTCTCCTCAGGACTTTGAACGGCCCCACAAACCGCGGGCTCAGCTTCCGGCAGGGCAGGCGGAGGGGCAGATTCTGGGTCGAGAGCCAGACCCGATCCCCCGGTCCGCGTTGGCCTTCTGACGACGCACGGCGCGCTGGAGGTGAACGTGGGCAGCGTCCCACGTCTCCTCCGCACGCCGAAACCAGTCATCCACTGCAGGAGCCTCGGTCTGGCTCTGGTGCCACGGTGCCAGATCCGGTTTGTAACCCAAAACAGGTTACGGTGGTCCGTCCAGACGAGGAAAGTGTGTTTCGCCCCTTCGAGCCAAAGCCTCCACACAGTCAAAGCTCGGACAACAGCCAACAGCTCCCGATCACCAACGTCGTAGTTCTGCTCCGCCGAGCTGAGCTTCTTAGAGAAGAAGGCACAGGGGCGGAGCTTGGGTGGCGATCCGAGCGTTGGGATAGGACAGCGCCTATCCCTACCTCGAGACGCATCCACCTCCAATCACGAACGGTAGTGATGGATCGGGGTGGGCCAGTACCGGGGCTGAGATGAACAGACCCGCAGTCTGCTGAAGGCCAGGTCAGCCTTAGCAAACCAGCAGAGCCGGGACGGCCCACCCTTCAACAGGGATGTAATGGGAGCTGCGACCTTGCCAAAGGTCGGATAAACCTCCGATAGTAGTTGGCGAAGCCAAGGAAGCGCTGCACCTCCTTAACCGTGATTGGAGTCGGCCAATTACATACGGCTGAAATGCGATCTCCCTCCATCTCCACACCTGAGGTGGTAATGCGGTATCCGAGGAAGGAGACGGACTGCTGGAAAAACATACACTTCTCTGCCTTGGCCTAAAGGTCATTTTCCAACAGTCGGGCCAGCACTTTGCGTGCCAAGGACACATGCTCGGCGTGCGTAGCAGAATACACCAGGATGTCATCGATGTAGACCACCACACCGCGACCAAGCATGTCCCGAAACACCTCGTTCACAAAGGACTGGAAGACGGATGGAGCATTCATCAAACCGTAGGACATCACCAGGTATTCATAATGCCCCGAGGTTGTGCTGAATGCTGTCTTCCACTCATCCCCCTCCCGAACACGCACCAGGTTGTATGCACTCCTGAGATTTAATTTGGCGAAGAAGCGCGCCCCATGCATTGACTCAATCACTGAAGGAATGAGGGGAAGGGAATAACTAAATCTAATAGTCTCCTTGTTCAGTGATCGAGAATCAATGCACGGGCGCAGACCGCCATCTTTCTTCTTCACAAAGAAGAAACTTGAGGAAGCGGGTGAAGTGGAGGGACGTATATACCCCTGGCCCAGGGACTCGGTGACGTATGTTTCCATAGCCTCCGTTTCAGCCTGCGACAGGGGGTACACATGACTCCTGGGAGGTACAGTGTCTACCCAAAGGTTTATCGCGCAATCCCCTGCCCGATGAGGTGGTAATTTTGTTACCTGTGTCTTAGAAAACACGTGCACCAGATCATGGTATTCGGGGGGAATGCCCACGGTGGAGGTACCGTCTGGACTTTCCACCGTGGTTGCACCAATGGAAACACCTAGACACCTACCCTGACACTCTCGCGACCACCCCGTGAGAACCCTCTGCAGCCATGAGAAGGTGTGGTTGTGGAATACTAGCCAAGGGATACCTAATACCACAGGGAAAGCAGGAGACTCAATAATCGAAAAAGTAACCTGCTCACAATGAGTCTCCTGGGTGATCAAGTCCTTAGAGGTATGGGATGAAAATGTGTCCGCTTCTCCTTTGTCGAGGTACTGGTCGGGTGAGGTTGTGTTTCTCTAGCGGGAGGTGAGCTTGGCTTGTATATGGTGTCGAGTAAAGCTTAAACCATGTATTTAGATTGTAGGTAGGTATTGTAGGTAGTTTATCTAGGTAGTTATTGTAGGTAAGTATTGTATTCGGCTGAGCCCGGTGAAGCACGAGGCTAGCTAACCCACTACCTGGACCAATAAAGCTAGCTAGCTACCGGGTAGCTACTGGTAACTATTAGAAACTGTGGATAGTTGTTTCCAATGTTATTTCACGCTTAAGAGTACCTGTAATTATGCCAGCTAGCTACCTACCATTCAGCTGTTTTTCTAACCTCATTATCTGAAGTGTTAACGTTAGGTAGTTAGTAGCTACTGTACTCGAAATGTAGCTAGCTTGTTGCTACATGGATAGCTAACTAAACAATAACTGGAACAACCTAGCTGTAATATTTGGAGACGCTTTCTCTCCGTTGGGACAGACGCGAACTGGCTGAATCGATTCAGTGGCTAGCTTTGCACTTAACTGGCTAACACTAGCTACTAAGGGTAAGTTATAACCTACATTTATTTTTGTTTTTGTTTTTACATACTGGTAACCAGAGTCGTTCAAGGGAATTCGGGACATGGGTGACTAGTTAGCGTTAGCTTGGCTCTCTCTGTGTGTTTCGTGCCGTGAGAGGAGTGGTTGGTTCGTTGGCAGAGAGCAATGGCTAACTAGTATGCTAACCATTCTAGCTAACTAACTGGCTGAATAAGTTGACGACGTACTCACTCAAACTGTCATAACTAACCCAAAACTTTACACAACGTTAGACACGGACACGAATGATATGTTTGGCGTGTTAACACACTGGTGGTTTGTTGTAACCGAGTATTGGTGCTAAACCGTGTTATTGGAGGCTGGCATGCTAGTTGGCTATGGCGTCATAGGATTCGGTGCCCTGGACGGTTTTCACGGAAGAATACTGTACCAAGTTAGCTAGCTGAATAAATTAAGTTAGCGTCTATTCCTAGAAAACATTGAACCGCTGCAGTTTACAAGAATTATAATTTCTAAAGTGGAAGTTGGGAGAGTTATATTTGAGTGTTTCAGTGACACGTGAGTGAGGGAGGCCCCGCTCTCTCGCTTTCCCAGATGTTTAGTTCATTTCATTCCGATCTCCTTTGCATTATTGTAGCCTTTTTCTGTAGCCTGTCAACTATGTGTCTGTCTATCCCTGTTCTCTCCTCTCTGCACAGGCCATACAAGCGCTTCACATCGCGTGGCTGCTGCCACTCTAATCTGGTGGTCCCTGCGCGCACGACCCACGTGGAGTTCCAGGTCTCCGGCAGCCTCTGGAACTGCCGTTCTGCGGCCAACGAGGCAGAGTTCATCTCAGCCTATGCTACCCTCCAGTCCCTTGAATTCTTGGCGCTGACGGAAACATGGATTACCACAGAGAACACTGCTACTCCTACTCCTCTTTCCTCGTCTGACCATGTGTTCTCGCATACCCCGAGAGCATCTGGTCAGCGCAGCGGTGGCACAGGAATCCTCATCTCTCCCAAGTGGACATTCTCTCTTTTTCCCCTGACCCATCTGTCTATGTCCTCATTTGAATTCCATGCTGTCAGAGTCACTAGCCCATTCAAGCTTAACATCCTTGTAATTTATCGCCCTCCAGGTTCCCTTGGAGAGTTCATCAATGAGCTTGACGCCTCATTGCGAGCTCACAGAAGAGGGCTCCGGGCAGCCGAGCGGAAATGGAGGAAAACTAGACTCTGTCATCTTTCACTCCCTCATCTCTACATTCTCTTCCTCTGTTTCCTCTGCTAAAGCCACTTTTTTTACCACTCTAAATTTCAAAGCCTCTGCCTCCTAACCCTAGGAAGCTCTTTGCCACCTTCTCCTCCCTGCTGAATCCTCCTCCTCCTCCCCCTCCTTCCTCCCTCTCTGATGATGACTTCGTCAACCATTTTGAAAAGAAGGTTGACGACATCCGATCCTCATTTATTAAGTCAAATGACACCACTGGTCCTACTCACACTGCCCTACCCTATGCTTTGACTTCTTTCTACCCTCTCTTTCCAGATGAAATCTTGCGACTTGTGACGGCCGGCCGCCCAACAACCTGCCCGCTTGAACCTATCCCCTCCTCTCTTCTCCAGACCATTTCCGGAGACCTTGTCCCTTACCTTACCTCACCTCGCTCATCAACTCATCCTTGACCGCTGGCCATGTCCCTTCCGTCTTCAAGAGAGCGAGAGTTGCACCCCTCCTCAAAGAACCTACACTCGATCCCTCCGATGTCAACAACTACAGACCAGTATCCCTTCTTTCTTTTCTCTCCAAAACTCTTGAGCGTGCCGTCTCTAGCCAACTCTCCTGCTATCTCTCTCAGAATGACCTTCTTGATCCAAACCAGTCAGGTTTCAAGACTGGTCATTCAACTGAGACTGCTCTTCTCTGTGTCACGGAGGCTCTCCGCACTGCTAAAGCTAACTCTCTCTCCTCCGCTCTTATCCTTCTAAACCTATCCGCTGCCTTTGATACTGTGAACCATCAGATCCTCCTCTCCACCCTCTCTGGAGTTGGGCATCTCCGAGCGCTGCTCACTCTTGATTTGCGTCCCTACCTGACAGGTCGCTCCTACCAGGTGGCGTGGCGAGAATCTGTCTCCGCACCATGTGCTCTCACCACTGGTGTCCCCTAGGGCTCAGTTCTAGGCCCTCTCCTATTCTCTCTATACACCAAGTCACTTGGCTCTGTCATATCCTCACATGGTCTCTCCTATCATTGCCTACGCAGAGCGACACACAATTAATTTTCTCTTTTCCCCCTTCTGATAACCAGGTGGCGAATCGCATCTCTGCATGTTTTGGCAGACATATCAGTGTGGATGTCGGATCACCACCTCAAGCTGAACCTCGGCAAGACGGAGCTGCTCTTCCTCCCGGGGAAGGACTGCCCACTCCATGATCTCGCCATCACAGTTGACAACTCCATTGTGTCCTCCTCCCAGAGTGCAAAGAACCTTGGCGTGACCCTGGACAACACCCTGTCGTTTTCCGCTAACATCAAAGCGGTGACACGATCCTGCAGGTTCATGCTCTACAACATTCGCAGAGTACGACCCTACCTTACACAGAAAGTGGAACTGGTCCTAATCCAGGCACTTGTCATCTCCCGTCTGGATTACTGCAACTCGCTGTTGGCTGGGCTCCCAGCCTGTGCCATTAAACCCTACAACTCATCCAGAATGCTGCAGCCCGTCTGGTGTTCAACCTTCTCAAGTTCTCTCATGTCACCCCACTCCTCCGCACACGCCACTGGCTTCCAGTTGAGGCTCACATCTACTACAAGACCATGGTGCTTGCCTAAGGAGCTGTGAGGGGAACGGCACCTCCTTACCTTCAGGCTCTGATCAGACCCTACACCCAAACGAGGGCACTACGTTCATCCACCTCTGGCCTGCTAGCTCCCCTACCTCTACGGAAGCACAGTTCCCGCTCAGCCCAGTCAAAGCTATTTGCTGCTGGCTCGCCAATGGTGGAACAAGCTCCCCCACGACGCCAGGACAGCGGAGTCACTGACTCCCTTCTGGAGACACTTGAAACCCTACCTCTTTAAGGAGTACCTGGAATAGTACATGGCTCAAAAAAATTAAGGGAACACTTAAACAACACATCCTAGATCTGAATGAATGAAATAATCTTCTTAAATACTTTTCTCTTTACATAGTGTGACGTCACGAGAGGCTACACAGCTTTCAGCGGGATTGCTCAAGTAGTGCAAGGAGACAAGGTTCAAACAAAACAAGGATTTTATTATAGGTCTTGGGAAATTAACGAAAATATAACAAAATTCTGTTCTCTTGTGGCTCTTTAAGGGTTAACAGTTCAGGGATGTCTCTTCCACATCCAAAGTCATAATTCTCACTCGCTCAGATAACTTTTCCCCAGCCTTACTGTAGTCCACGTTGCAGCTAGTGGCCAACCCAGCAAAAAGTCCTTCCAAATGTCTCTCACGTATTTCCACAGGTGCATATATCCAAAGGTGAGTATTTCCCAAAGGTAAGTATCTCCAAATCCTTATATTCCTCATGGAAGTGGACGTGCAGCACTCTTGTCCTCCAGAGAGCCCAGGTTGGAGACTGTGTCTCTTCCCCCCCACAACCCCTCAGTTCCTCTTCCTTCCCAAACCTTCAGCTCATCAGCTCCTCATTTGTTTCAGCTGCGGGGAAGATTGGCCATAGAGGGGTGGAGTTCCCGACCATACCAGGCAGATGGAGCCATAGCTGTCTGGGTTTGCAGCCATCTCAGGGGATGTAACGTCCCTCCAGGACACAGCCTCTCGTGACATCACCATCCCCCTCCTCGGGACCGACGTCCTCGTCGGGTAAAGGCTGCGAAGGGCATCACGCCGGGAGAGGGCGTCCGCATTGCCGTGGTGCTTGCCAGACTGCTCTCTCTTCAACTCCTCCAACTCTAGGACCAGGGACTCAGCCTCCTGTTGTCTCTCCTTGAGTTTCTTACTGAACGCATCAGCCTTGGTTTTAGCAGAGTTTAGCTTCTGTTGAGCAGCTTTCAGTTCCTTCTCTCTCTCTGCCTCCGCATTCTTCATCTTGTTCTCCAACACCTTGTACTTCTCCTCTGCCTTCTTCTGGACCTCCTTACTACTGCCAGGGTCTCCTCACACTCCTCGATGGTCCTGCGCAGCCTCTCCCAGCTCCTCCTGTTGCTTAGGGAAGGAGCTCTGTTGGAGTTTAGCCTGGAGGATATCTAACTCTTCTGTCTTCATGTCTACCTGTTGCTTTAACAAACGATACCTCTCAGCGGTCCCCTTCAGACCAGACAGTTCTTTGTCCAGATTCTGTAGCTCCGTCTCTGTGTCGGTCTGGGCACCTGCCATCCCTATCAAAGAGCCCGGGCGGGGGAGTGAGTAATTCGGAGGATTGCACGGAGCCTTCCCAGGATGAGTCTTGCCTCTCCGTTTCGAGGTACTCGGGTTATCCTCTCCTGAGACTCTCTCCAGAGTGGGTAAAAGGCTGGGCAGTCTCGTCCAATTAGGACAGGGACGGGAAGGAATCAACCACCCCCGCCGTCGTGTGTATGGTTCCCGTGTGCTGGTCATTGTAAGTTCAGTAATGGGGTATTCTCTGGTGTCCCCATGGACACAGGAAACTGGGAGGACTTTCCCGGGGTTCAGACACGTTAGGCCCACCAAATCCTTACGCCACCAGGATGGCCCGGCTACCAGAATCCAGTAAGGCCTCCACATCATGGTGATTCACAAGTTACCGGGCAGGTGGGGTCGATCTGGGCGCCATCTGACTCCCAAGAGCGAGGCAACACGGTGTGTGGGTGCTGAGCTGGAGGACTCCGCAGTGGGCATAGGTTCATCGGCTGGTTTCCCACACTGCCAGGAGATATGTCCCATCTCCCCCACACCGGTAACACTGTCGAGTTTCCCCCTCCTGGTGTACTCTTCTTGGACCCGCCTGGTTTCTGGCTTCCCCCTGGAGCCGGGATAAGTCCTGACGTGGCTGGGTTCGAGACCTTGGGGTCCTTTGGACGGGTTCTTCCCATTTGTGGTGGGGCCGCACTCCTGGGGTCTTTTCGGGAAGCATTCAGCATCTCCGCTGTGGCCTGGTACTTTTCCACAGCTTCCACGGTCCAGATCAGCCGTGGTCAAGGCCTGTTGACTGATGAACCGTTTTGCCTCATAAGGCGGGGCCTGAGGTAACGATCCACCACAACGGCCTCCACCACCGCCGCTGCTGTATTCCTCTGCGGATCCAGCCATTTCCTTGCGATTCGGACAAGTTCATGCATCTGCGCCCGAGGAGGTTGGTCTGGTTGGAAGGTCCAGCTGTGGCGCTGGGCCATACCAAACTTTGTGAGTCCATATCTGCTGAGGATCTCTCAGACTTCAGGGCATCATAGTCAGTAACCTGGTCAGGGCCCAGGTCCCGGACAGCATTCAGCGATTCCCGGTTAGAGAGGAGACCAACCCACTGTTGCTTGGGCCAGGCTTCCCTAGTGGCCGTGGCCTCAAATGCATCAGGTATGCCTCAATGTCATCGGTAGCTCCCATCTTAGATATAAAGTCACTTGCCTTTATTGGGCGGGTATTTTGGACCACCCTCTGTCTCTGCAACTGCAATTCCTCTGCCTTCAGAAGGTTGGCTTTCTTTTGCTCCTCCAAGAGAGCCACGTTTGCCGCATCTGGGCTTGCTGGCCAGCAACAAGGGCTTTCAATATGTCCTCCATTTCAGTCGGCGGGGGAGCCTCGGCCAACTTGGAAAACTGGGTGATCAAACCTTCGGTATCCTCCTCTGACATGCACTATTAACGCTAGCGTGCCCGTGTTCTCCACCATCTGTGACGTCACGAGAGGCTACACAGCTTTCAGCGGGATTGCTCAAGTAGTGCAAGGAGACAAGGTTCAAACAAAACAAGGATTTTATTATAGGTCTTGGGAAATTAAACGAAAATATAACAAAATTCTGTTCTCTTGTGGCTCTTTAAGGGTTAACAGTTCAGGGATGTCTCTTCCACTCCAAAGTCATAATTCTCACTCGCTCAGATAACTTTTCCCCCAGCCTTACTGTAGTCCACGTTGCAGCTAGTGGCCAACCCAGCAAAAGTCCTTCAAATGTCTCTCACGTATTTCCACAGGTGCATATATCCAAAGGTGAGTATTTCCCAAAGGTAAGTATCTCCAAATCCTTATATTCCTCATGGAAGTGGACGTGCAGCACTCTTGTCCTCCAGAGAGCCCAGGTTGGAGACTGTGTCTCTTCACCCCCACACTCCCTCAGTGTCTCTTCCCTTCCCAAACCTTCAGCTCATCAGCTCCTCATTTGTTTCAGCTGCGTGGGAAGATTGGCCATAGAGGGGTGGAGTTCCCGACCATACCAGCAGATGGAGCCATAGCTGTCTGGGTTTGCAGCCATCTCAGGGGGGTGTAACGTCCCTCCAGGACACAGCCTCTCGTGACATCACAATAGTTAAATGTGCTGACAACAAATTCACACAAAAATTATCAATTGAAAATCAAATGTATCAACCCATGGATGTCTGGATTTGGAGTCACCCTCAAAATTAAAGTGGAAAACCACACTACAGGCTGATCCAACTTTGATGTAATGTCCTTAAAACAAGTCAAAATGAGGCTCAGTAGTGTGTGTGGCCTCCACGTGCCTGTATGACCTCCCTACAACGCTTGGGCATGCTCCTGATGACGTGGCGGATGGTCTCCTGAGGGATCTCATCCCAGACCTGGACTAAAGCGTCCGCCAACTCCTGGACAGTCTGTGGTACAACGTGGCGTTGGTGGATGGAGCGAGACATGATGTCCCAGATGTGCTCAATTGGATTCAGGTCTGGGGAACGGGCGAGCCAGTCCATAGCATCAATGCCTTCCTCTTGCAGGAACTGCTGACACACTCCAGCCACATGAGGTCTAGCATTGTCTTGCATTAGGAGGAACCCAGGGCCAACCGGCACCAGCATATAGTCTCACAAGGGTCTGAGGATCTCATCTCGGTACCTAATGGCAGTCAGGCTACCTCTGGCGAGCACATGGAGTGCTGTGCGGCCCCCAAAAGAAATGCCACCCCACACCATGACTGACCCACCACAAACTGGTCATGCTGGAGGATGTTGCAGGCAGCGAACGGCTCTCCAGACTCTGTCACGTCTGTCACATGTGCTCAGTGTGAACCTGCTTTCATCTGTGAAGAGCACAGGGGCACCAGTATCGAATTTGCCAATCTTGAGGTTCTCTGGCAAATGCCAACGCGTCCTGCACGGTGTTGGGCTTAAGCACAACCCCCACCTGTGGATCGCGTCGGGCCCTCATACCACCCTCATGAGTCTGTTTCTGACCGTTTGAGCAGACACATGCACATTTGTGGCCTGCTGAGGTCATTTGCAGGGCTATGGCAGTGCTCCTCCTGCTCCTTGCACAAAGGCGGAGGTAGCGGTCCTGCTGCTGGGTTGTTGCCCTCCTACGGCCTCCCTCCACGTCTCTGATATACTGGCCTGTCTCCTGGTAGCGCCTCCATGCTCTGGACACTACGCTGACAGACGGCAGCAAACCTTGGATAGACACCTTCTCCGCTCCGATGGCGCCAGCCTGATGCTGGAGAAGTAAAGCTCCAGTTGGAGGAGGAATCCTTGACAGAGCGCCGCCGTCCCGTCGAACGCCCGTGGTCGGGATGTCTGGATCCCTCCGGGTGTTGGGGTGTAGGTGGCTGGATCCGGTTGGCCAGCTGGTCTCGACAGATCGGGTCCTCTCCTCTCCAGACGTTGGACGACCTGAAGAACCCGATCCATCGCTTCCCCTAAGCTGGCCAGCATCGTGGAATGCTCCTGGACCCGTACCACGACTCCAGGCATGCACTCTTCTCCCGCTGACTCCATAGCGGGTGGGTGATTCTGTGATGAGTGTGATAGAAGGAGTTAGGCGCAGGAGGGTATTCACCGATTTCAGAGTTTATTCTGTCGTACACAAATAGCGCTGGATAGCGACAAGCGAAACAGGCACAGGGGAAAATCTACCCTGGCAATACAAGGTAACAGTAGCTCCAACAATAACAGGCATAGGGGAAATATCTACCCCGGCAATAATAAGGTACGAATAGCTCCACCGAGCTACACTACTCTCACAAATAAACAATCACCCACAAGGACAAGGGGGACAGAGGGAACACTTATGAGTGGGGTGCAGTGGTCTAAGGCACTGCATCGCAGTGCTAACTGTGCCACTAGAGATCCTGGTTCGAATCCAGGCTCTGTCGCCGCCGGGCCGTGACCGGGAGACTCATGGGCGGCACAATTGGCCCAGCGTCGTCCAGGATAGGGAGGGAATAGCGGCAGGGATGTAGCTCAGTTGATAGAGCATAGCGTTTGCAACGCCAGGGTTGTGGGTTCGATTCCACGGGGGGCCAGTATAAAAAAAATATGTATTCACTAACTGTAAGTCGCTCTGGATAAGAGCGTCTGCTAAATGACTAAAATGTAAATGTAAATGTTATACACGGACTAATGAGGGGATAAAAGCCAGGTATGTGTGATTGACAAGACAAGACAAATGGAATTATGAATAATGGAGCGGCAGTGGCTAGTAAGCCGGTGACGACGAACGCTGAAGCCTGCCCGAACAAGGAGGGGAGGCAGCCTCGGCGGAAGTCATGACAGTTGTGTCAAGTTGGCTGGATGTCCTTTGGGTGGTGGACCATTCTTGATATACACAGGATACTGTTGAGCGTGAAAAACCCAGTAGCATTGCAGTTCTTGACACAAACCGGTGCACCTGGCACCTTCCACCATACCCCATTCAAAGGCACTTAAATCTTTTGTTTTGCCCATTCACTCTCTGAATGGCACACATACACAATCCATGTCTCAATTGTCGCAAGGCTTAAAAGTCCTTCTTTAACCTGTCTCCTCCCCTTCATCTACACTGATTGAAGTGCATTTAACAGGTGACATCAATAAGGGATCATAGCTTTCACCTGGATTTAACTGGTCACTCTATGTCATGGAAATATGTTTTGTATACTCAGTGTAGATCTAGTCACAAGTTTCATCTTTGGCACAATGATAGGGGAAAGCTAATAATGAAATGTTCAGATTGTGAAATTGTCATTGTTGTGGCACTATCACAAGTGTGGGACTGGAAGGTGATGTGGCAGATGTATAGGGCTTTTATTGTCGATATCCATTCATCCTGTATTCTAATAGAGCTCGCTTCAGCTTGTTATCACGTTTCAGGAGAAGACCCAGTGCAGACAGTGTCGAAGTAACAAAAAGTTCATAACAAAAACAGGGGCAGGCAAATGACAGGTCAATGGCAGGCAGAGGTCAGTAATCCAGAGACAGAGTCCAAAGGTACAGAACGACAGGCAGTCTCAGGGTCAGGGCAGGCAGAGGTCAATAATCCAGGGTGGTGTGACAAGGTGCAGAACGGCAGTTAGGTCAGGGCAGGCAGAATGGTCAAAACGGGAATACGAGAAAACAGGAACTTGAGACAGGTGCAAGAGGAAACTGCTGGTAGGCTTGCCGAAACAAAAACGAACTGGCAACAGACAAACAGAGAACACAGGTATAAATATAATGGGGAAGATGGGTACACTTGGAGGGGATGGAGACAATCACGCACAGGTGAAACAGATCAGGGTGTAACACTTGTACTGGTTCGTTCAGCCATTCCTATGGGAAAAATTAATAGAGAAAGAGACAATATCAGTTAGTTAACATGACCTTTATGAATTATGAAGCCTTTATGTGATTTATGTGCTTATTTCTGATTACAAAAAATGCTTCGAAATTCACAGAAAGTGAACATATAAGATCTCTGTGTTTACCACAGACTTTATCTTCAAGCCTTTATCCATTTCCCCATAGGCTTTATCCAACGAACCATGGCGGAGTTAGTGCCTACAAAAATACTCCATTACTATTGGTCTCTATTGGCTCCTGTATTAGAGCAAGGGTTTTCTGGTGGAGATCAGTCAACGCTACATGATTTGTGGCGGCATCGCCATTCCCTCTCTCCTTATTATTTTATTGAATATAGCCTTAGGAGTTATTGTAAGTGAGGACTTGGTGGACTGTATATTCTTTAGGTTGGTTTATATATTTTCTTCCCTCCGTGCTGGTAATCCCGGGCACAGATGACAGACAGGTAAGATTCCAGTTGAGGTGGTTTAATAACGCATGAATATGCACAGGCACTTGGAACAGCACAGCACAGTGTATTATTGTAGTATGGATGAGCTAAGCTTGTGGTCTGGCAACTTGCTTCCCAAAATCATTTTTGTGTATGTGTATGGTCTGTAAGTAAAGAGAGAAATAAAAGATACAATAGTGAATACAGAATGCAATCTTCAATTCACATCTCTTATAAACATTTATCTCTCATGATACTTAATGCTATAAAACCATACGGCATAATGCAACGTGACTGTGACTGCACTGAGTTGAGATCAAAGGGGGTGCCGCCACACGTGTACTACAAAAGCACCATCATCTTCAGTACACGGCTACAACTGCATAATAACTTGGAATACCTCTAAACAGTGAAATACAATGGAATACCCATATATTGATGTACCATACACCTATACAATAACGGGCATATATTGTCAGCCCTGGCTCTGGGGACACTGTTATGTTGAGCCAGGGTGTGTAGATCAATGTGTTTGTTTCTGGGTGCTATTTCTATATTGGCCAAGTGGCTTAATCCAGAGGCGCCGAGTGTCCAGGTGTTGCTGGTTGTCTCTGATTGGGAGCCATATTTAAACAGTCTGTTTTCATTCGTGTTTGTGATTTTGTTTCCAGTCGGTTTGTGTTGGGCCGTAACTGTCGATCTCGTTTGTTGTTTTGGTCATTTACGCTAAATAAAGTATGTTTGCCTGCAGCATGCGCGCGGTCCTCATCTGTTCCTGACAGTGGTGACATATATACAACGCACTGGGGCACATTATCCTTTACAAATACGAGGTTAAATTCCCCAAATATATACACCCCACCATAGCTAGCCAGCTCACAATAGCCCCAGCATCATGATATAAACTACTAATTAGCATAACCATAAATATACATTATCGTGAGTGTATCTTCAGACATAAACACCTGAAAGATAAGAAAATATGTGCCCACATATCAACAAGGGCCCTTACTGGCCTTGGCTAACAAAATGAAAGCTAACTGTTGGAAAAACACAAAGGATGGCTGAAAATTTCTCTCACTTAAAGCTTCTCCCAGGCTGATCTTCTCTAAGCTGAATTCACATGCTCTGCTCCCGGTGAGCGGAGCTACAGCTCCTGATATAATGAACTAACATTACTGACATGAATTAACTATAAATACTTTTGCAGCCTTTTATGCAGCCACCCCTGAATTCACTATGTTAATTCACTCTAAAAAGAAACAATACTTAACTTACTATCTTAACCATTTTTTTATTTTTTATTTCACCTTTATTTACATTTTAGTTGAAACAGTTCTCCATTTACAACTCCATGACCTGGCAAGATAAGGCAAAGCAGTGCGATAAAAACAACAACAACATGTCATGAGCACTCTCTCCCTGGTAGCAACATTAGTACATTCAATTATCTTCCACTCTGCTCCTCCCTCTCTCTACTCAGCCTAACTAGCTCCACCTGCCTGCTCTGCTCTTGTTACCTGGCCAGCTGCACTGCATTTCCCCTCACCATCCTCACCTTGCCTCACTCTGTTCTAATTACTCTGCCAAGCTAACTGCATTTCCCCCTACCTCTCCCAGTATATCAGCCCTGGTTTCAGCCAAGCCCTGTCAGATCGTCTTCAAACCGGACCAGTAACCTGCCTGTCTGCGCTCAGCTCCTGTTTGTGTCCGATCCTTTCTTACCCCTCCTTGTTCCTGCCCCGTCTATCCCAACCTGCCTGGACCTCGACTACTCTCGATCTTCAGCCCCTCCAGTAACTCGTTTCTGCCTTCTGTCTCTCCACCGATATTTGCCCAGCCCTGATCTTACTTCTGCCTGCCATTCATGTGCTGTTGTGTGTGTGTTCCCCAGGTCTCTCACCAATGAGCGTGCCCAGGCGTTTCACCACCTCAGCCCATGCACCACGCTCCATCACTGGGAACACACACACTAACTACTGACTAACACCCCGGACATTTAGTGACCCCGGGCACAGGTACCCACAGGAGGACCTAAACCCCTACACCCCTGGGGACTCCTCTTCCCTTCTCTTAACCTTGAATAAAAACTCTGAATTTAACTTTAGCTCTTGGGTCCTCTTTAATACGTGACAAAACGATCTGACCATCATGACTGGCACTCCTGACACATGGAGAAGAGGCCAAGAGGACATGCCCTACAGCGACTGAACCTCTGAGGAGACATAAATCGGATGGCTGGCGCTTATCGCTTCCGCCTCTCAGCTATTCAACCCAGCAGCAACAACAGTTCGCTCGCCCCAACAACAGCTAGCCCAAGCCCTGCAGCTATATCAGCCCGGCTCGCCACCTGCACCCCCTGGTCCTTTTGTTCCTATACCACCGATACTCCTTCATCCCTCCGCTGGAGAGTCCCATGCTGCAGGCCGGCAGTGCTGCCACCAATCCCCATCCTGAACCAGGATTACAACGCATTTTGATGGCAACCAGAAGCAAGTAAGACCATTCTTGAGCAGCTGCAGATCAGTTTGCACTACAGCCCAGACTTTCTCAGCAGAGGAGCCAAGGTGGGTATGTCTGTCACATCTCACCGGTCGAGGCTCGGTTGTGGGAGCAGCGGGAATTCACAGCAAACCCCACCTGTGCCTCCTTCAGTGCCTTTGAGGAGGGGATGTTAAGGTCTTTACCTAGCTCGCCAACGCCAAGCGTCTAGCTCTGCTCACCATCCGTCAGGGCAATGGGACAGTAGCAGACTTCTCCATTACTTTCGTACCCTGGCCAGTCAAAGCTGGAACCTTAGGCACTGGTGCAAGCCTTCCTCCATAGCCTGGCGGACTATATCAAGGACAGCTTGTTTCCCATACCCGCCCTCAACGCTTGATGCCGCCGTGCCCAGGTTAGCATTGTGCCCGTATATGCACAGGCCGGCGGAGGAGGGAGAGAGCCGTCTCAGTCAACCTGCCATCCGTGCTGGTCGATGCCCTTCTGTCCATCCTGCCTGTCAAGTCCCATAGCCAACTCAATCCCAGCCTGGGCCATGGAGATTGGCCGTGCCTCTGACTCCCGGGAGCGTCGCCCGTCTAAAAGCTCCAACCTTTGCCTCTACTGTGGTGGCGAGAATCACGTGTCGCTACTTGTCCGGCAAAAGCCGCAGCTCACCAGGTGTGGGAGATCCGGGTGAGCTCAACAAACCTTCAGTCTCCCTCCCATCCAAAACCCTCTTCATCTCACTTCTTCAGCTTTCTGACAAGACTCATACATTGGCCGCCCTTGTGGATTCCGGGCAGAAACAAACATCATGACCCTATGAGCTTGCACAGCAACTGGCGTAAACCATCATCAACTACACAACCCATTCCTGCAGAGCCCTGGATGGGCATCATCTTAGCACCATCACTCATATCTCCGCCTGACAAATCTGCTGGGAAACCTGAGAGTCCATCCAGTTTCACCTCCTACACTCACCTGGCCAACCACTCATTCTTGGATACCCATTGGCTCCGTCAGCACAACCCCACATCGACTGGGAGACAGGAACAGTCCGTGAGTGGGGAAGGGTTGTCACCAACCTGTTTAAGAGGCACCTGCCGTTACAGGAAGGATCTGTAGCTACCTCCGACATATCAATGTTTCGGCTATGTTACCACACCTGAAAGAGTGTTCAACAAATCCAGCGACATCTCTACCCCACAACCCTATACTGCATTGATCTCTGCCTGGCACAGCCACCTCTCCCAAGAGTCGTCTGTATTCACTGTCAGCCCCGGAAAGAAAGGCCATGAGACTACATTAATGACTCTCTTGCCTCCGGGATAATTAGACCGAATCGTCTTCCCCCGCAGGAGGGGGGATTCTTTTATGCAATGAAAGGGCGGTTCTCTTCGTCCAGCCATAGATTACAGATTCTGAGCACCATCACGGTTAAGAATGCGCTACCCACTCCTTACTTTCGTCTGCCTTGAACTGCTGCAGAGGCCCTGTATTCACTAAGCTGGACCTTGCAATACCTACCATCTGAGTGCCGGATGAGGAGGAGGCAGATAGAAGGTGGCGATTCAACACACCACCGGCCACTATAATATTCTCGTCATATATTCGGCCTCACCAATGCCCAGCAGTTTTTCATAGCCCTAGTGAATATATCTCGCTCTATAATTTGTATTGGTACCTTAGCGATATTTAATATTCTCAACTCTGTCAGAACCTTACCCTGTCCGGTTGGTCCTGCCGCCGCCTGGAAACTCTCTTTTCGTGAAGGCAGAGAAGTGGATGCCCATGCCAAGACCGTTTCATTCCTGGGGCATGTGGTGACCGAGGCAGCATTCCAGATGGATCTCACGAAATTATCGGCTGTCATTCTGTTGTTCCTGAATCTCGGAAGAAGTTGCACAGCAGTTCCTGGGCTTTGCCAGCACATTAGGAGATTCATCAGGCTTTCAGCACAGTGGCTGCACCCCTCAGCGCTAACCAGCACTAAACCAACCTACCAATGACATCACCATATACTTCAATATCCTCAAGACATGTTTTCACTTCTGCTCCCATCCTCCAGATGCCAGATGCAGCAAGGCAGTTTTTGTGGTGGTTATGATGCTTGAACGTGGGAATTATTAGGTTGCAGTGCTTTCTCAAAAAAGCAGCTGAGGATGCAAGATGCACCTGTGCATTCTACTCCACGTCGGCCCCTAACCCCTGCCAATGCAACTACCGACATTGGAACCCATATTTGGCGTCATTTGTACCCTTGAAGAATGCGGCACTGGTGAGATCAAAAGACTGTTTCGTAGTGTGACAACCACAACCCTGTATATCCAAACCAGCCAGGAGGCTAACTCCCGTCAACAGCGGTGTTCTCTGTTCTTTCTGGGCTTCAATTTCACTCTCCTACCGCCCGGGATCTACCAACATCCAGCCCTGATGCTCTTTCCGGATGTTTCAAAATCGAGACCACCGCCATGACAGCTCCCATTCTTCCCAGCCTGCTGATGCATGTAGGCCTCACCTGGGAGATCAGAAACTGAGTCATGGAAGCGCCCGGGACCAGCCAGGTCCAAGCACCAGCGCCCCCAACCTCTGTTTGTTCCAGCAAATCTCAGGTCACCTGTGATTCAGTGGGGGCCACAGATTCCGTCTGGCCTGTCATCCGGCATCACTCGCACCCTTCATCTGGTCACTTAGCGGTTTCTGGTGGGGGGTTGGATGTCCAGAATTCATCGACTTTGTCCCACTTGCTGCTTGAAACAAGACTCCCAACCAGCCTCCTGCTGGGTTTGCTGCAACCCTACTCATACCCAAGAGGCCCTGGTCCCACGTTTCACTGACTTTGTTACCGGGCCTTCCGCCCATCTGTGGACACACAGTCATCTTACCATTGTTGGCCGTTTATAAATACCCGCCGTGCCTTCAACCTACCCTCTGCTAAAGACCTCCCAGGTGGTCCTGGAACATGTGTTTCGTATCCATGGCCTACACAGGATATAGTGTCAACCGGGCCCATAATTCTCAGCCTTTGGAAGGAGTTCTGTCATCTCCTTGGGGCCCGCCTTCTCGTCTGGATTCACCCATCAACGGCCAGGCCCAGGCATGAACCAGGAGCTGGAGAAGCACTGAGGTGTGTGGCTTCCCAAATCCCGGGCCTGGGCTCAACACCTGCTCTGGGTGGAATATCCTGTCCACTCACCTTCCTCCTGGAGCTCTCCCCCTTTCAGTGTGTTCTCGGGTATCACCTCCACTGTTTGCCAGCCAGGGAGGCGGATGCCCACCTGTCCGTCTGCTCTTGCGTGTATGCCCGCCCGCTGCCGCCACTTGCCTTGGCTGAAGCTCGCACCTGTCCCCTGAAGTCTGAATTACTCGTCAGTGCCCCGTGAGAGACCTACCTACTTACGGGTTGGTCAGAATTCTGGCTGTCTGCCAGGACTTGCATGCGGGTTGTATCACCAGCTGGCCCCTCGCTTCATTGGTCCTTTTCCCTGTGAAAGTCATCAGTCCAACGGTCCACTTCCAGTTGCCCGCTTCCATGCGAGGTCCACCCCACCTTCCGTCTCCAGGTCATAAGCCAGTCCCATGAAAGTCCCCTGGTCCCTGCAGCTCCGGCGCCACCTCCTCCGCCTCGTAGATGGCCGGTCCTGTCTTCACTCCGGCTGCTCCGCTTCTGGCGAAGGTAGGGGTCTCAGTACCTAAGATTTTGATTGGGGAGGGATATGGTCCAGAGGGAGAGGACCTGGATCCCGGCCAGGAGGATAGTGACCACCCTTATCACTACTTCCACCCGACCATCATGATCAGCCTGCAATCCGTAGGAGCCGTCCAAGAGGGTTCCTAGCCGTCGGCCCGCCCTGCTGCTCCTGTCTCAGTGCCTGTCCTGTCTCCCACGGCCGTGACCCTCCAGCTCCTTCTGAGGATAAGGAGATTTCACTCGGACCGCTCGGGAGGTTCTGACCCGCCCTGCTCCTCACCTCTTGACATGATGTTGTTGGGACTTCTAGAGACCGTCCCTTGGAGGGTCCTGTCATGAGCACTCTCTCTCTCCCTGGTAGCCAACATTAGTACATTCAATTATCTTCCCTCTGCTCCTCCTCTCTCTACTCAGCTACTTTGCATCCACCTGCCCTGCTCTACTCTTGTTACCTGGCCAGCTGCACTGCATTTCCCTCACTCTCCCCCTTGCCTCACTCTGTTCTAATTACTCTGCCAGCTGAACTGCATTTCCCCTGCCTCTCCCAGTATGTCAAGCCCTGGTTTTCAGCCCAAACCCTGTCAGATCGTCTTCAAACCCCGGACCAGTAACTCCTGCCTGTCTGCGCTCGGCTCCTGTTTGTGATACGATCCTTTCTTGACTGCCTCCTTGTTCCTCTGCCCCGTCTACAACCTGCCTTTTGACCTCGGCTTCTCTCATCTTACCCTCAGTTTTCGTTTCTGCCTTCTGTCTCTCACCGATGTTGCCCAGCCCTGATCTGTACTTCTGCCTGCCATTCATATTGCTGTTGTGTGTGTGTTTCCCCCAGGTCTCCAGCCACCAGATGAGCGTGCCCCAGACGTTTCACCACCCTCAGCCCGATACGCCGCTCCATCACTGGGGGCACACTCCGCACTTGGACTGACACCCCCGGACATTTGGTGACTGCGGAGCACAGGTACCCACAGGAGGACCCTCGAAAGACCCCTAACACCCCTGGACTCCTCTTCTTTAACCCCTTGAATAATTAGATTTAACTTGCGCTCTTGGGTCCTCTTCTGTACGTGACACAACACAGAGTTACATATGTAATAAAACAAAGCTACAGTCAACCCACAATAGAAAATCTATATACAGTGTGTGCAAATGTAATGTATTTAACTCTTCCCTCCTGTATCTTACCCAAACTTAACACACATGAGACCAGATGTCTAGGGGGTCCCATCAGCAGAGGCCTGGCTGCGGCATAACCACTAATAACAAATCAATTCAGTCCATACTTAAATGATGCAAAGGTTTCTCTGCTCTTTGTGGAGTCGAGCTGCTGTCGTAGTAACAGCCGTAGGAACACTTAGTCCATCAGAGGCACACTGTGGTGAGAATGTCCTCATGAGGCGGTAATTAACTGATGCGTGTTTGTTCCTATGCCGCCCAGAAGCAGTCCATACTACTAGGGTGTCAGCTGGCAGGAAACCAGGGAAACACCTGACTGCTTAGTTAATAGGGCACCTGGGTGTCTAGTGACTGGGAGGCTAAGGACAGGGGGTGCAGACACTGTGCAAGTAATGCTGGCAGACAGGTCACACTGCATGGTCCAACAGGTCTCCAGCAACCGACTATCAGAGGCTGTTGGGGCTGCCAGCAGAAATATAACCCACTAAGGGCAGACTTATCAAGCGGAAACAGTCTCTCTGGGGTTGACACAGTCTGAGACTCAAAGAGGAGCCTCTGGGCACCATTTGGCAGGGAGCTGGCTTGACCCCTAGAGCAGGGCCAGGTAGTAGCTCTATGCCCGGTTAGCGTAAGGGCTCTGGCGCTCTGGCGGACGCCCCAACCACCAACCTCAGGGGAAACTGAGTCTTAGGGTCAGGAGCCAGATCTGGAGGCTGATAATCGGGTTGAGCTGAGGTCTCACAGCAGGACAACATATTTTATAAACTACACATTTCAG